>NW_010542677.1:0-15012 GCF_000687285.1 Phaethon lepturus
GAGAAGAAGGGAGGGGTGGTGGGAAGGTGTTTGTTTAAGATTTGGCTTTATTTCTCATTACCCTACTCTGATTTGACTAAATTAATTTGATAAATTAAATTAAATTGAACTAATTTCCCCAAGTCGAGCCTGTTTTCACTGTGTCAATAATTGGTGAGTGATCTCCCCGTCCTTATCCCGACCCACGAGCCTTTCATTACATTTTCTCTCCCCTGCCCAGCTGAGGAGGGCAGTGATAGAGCACCTTGGTGGGCACCCGGTGTCCAGCCAAGGTCACCCCACCACAATGCACTTTTGTCATTTTTTGCTCTGGGCAAACCCTGTATTACTAGACAATTTTTTTCCCTCTTCTGATCTTTTAAAACTGTACTTTATCTTAGTGACTGACTGAAATTAGGCAGACAGCATGATACTCATTATTTAATATTGTCTACATTTCATAAAACTTTGTAATACACCACTTCTCTTTGTTGTTACAAAAATAACAGCTGCAATAAAAAAAACCTGCTGCTAGACTCTCAGCTAATGTCTTCACTGGGTTCACTACAAAGACTTCTTCCTCTACCCTCAGAGGCTCTTCTCTCTGGAAAGGAGCTTATACCATTTTCAAACTGTGCTACACTAAACGTACCCAAGAATGTGCTCCAGTTTTCAAACCATGTGTTTTGATACGAATGGCAGAGACATTACATTGCTTCAGGTAGTTTTTCCTGGAGTAGAGAAGCATCGATATAATCAATTAAGCATTCAAAAAAACAGACATTTGCATAACTTAAAATTATATCCAGAGGTTTTTATCTTTTTTTTATTTTTATTTTTATTTTTCCTGTTTTCTTGGGAAAAGTCAGTGATTAAAGCAAATTGTACTGTCCTTGACTTACATATTGAAGTACTTAAATCCACTGAAAGTTCAAGAAATTTTTATTGTATAAATCGGTAACAAAAACCTAGACATAAATTCTGTGAAGAAAACAGCCCATTTTTGTGAAGTTGTGTATATATATATAAATATTGTTCTATGGCATTTTCTAAGTTGTGAATTTTACTTTAGAGTATTAATGCTACCCCATTTACATATAGTTGAGGTACTGTGCCATGTATTGATTACTATGTTGAATGATAAGCTAATTCCATAAATCACAGATATTTTTAACTTCCTAATCCCCAGTGTACATTAAAATAAATTTAAATTACTTGTAATCTTAGACTAAAAAGATACAAACACATTCCTTAATGGAACAGAACCAAGTTGTCACTGATGTATAAACAATTCTATTCTTTAATTCTATAAGGTTAGTGATTCTCACCATTTTTATACTGCTAGGAAAATCCTAGCATGGTCTCATCTGAACAAGGTTTAACTAAAGAAATTCCAAACTTTTAAAATTATTAGACAGAACACTTAAAATATAAATTAAACTTGATTTTACTGTAAAGGCAGAAGCCTATTCTTTGACTCATGTAGCTGTGCTGTGAACTTTGACGTAAGAAAAAATCTTTAATCTCTAGCTACTGCATCTATCCTTTTCTAGCATAAAAAAATTTCTCACTATCACTATCTATATTATCAATTTTTATGGAAAGAAACTTTTGACTTACTGGTATCTGTTCAGTGCATCAGGGAATAACTTAATAATACTCCATCAGTAATAATAATGCTCCTTGAAATTCTCTAACAGCTCGAAATAAGGAGTATAGCTAGCTGAAAACAGTATTTCTTTACTTTAGCAAAAGTATAACATAGCCTTCATTAACAAAGTAACGGTTATTAAAATGATTAATAAAAGATATGTCCTTAAGTCCATAGAATAGAAAGAACAGGAAAGCGAGGTACAAAACAAAGATCTAGACTGAGTTAACAAATTGGATCCTGAAGTGGAATCGAGATCCAGAAGGAGGTGCTGAACCTTCCCTAGGGAGGGCTCGAGAAAAGTACTCACCTAAGACTGGGAGAAAACAAGGGAGCACACTCAGCCATGAGTTCTTCACTAGTAATAGAAAATGCTAAACACAGGAGTGCCTTGTCTTCCAAGATTTCTTTATTTTTAAAGGAAAGTGCCTTTATCCATTCAAGATCAATAGCCCTGTATTTTTCCCTGACTAGCTGCCTAAAGCCAGATCAGAAAGGGCTCACTTCATGGGTCTTAGAGAGCCTTTGAATCAAGATCCATGGCAACACAGAGCAGCATGGAAATTTTCCTTTTATGTTGGAGTCCTTTTCATTCTCCTTTTAAAGTTCTTAATGCATTTTGGCTAATGGTAACAAATAAACCCTGCAGTCCATCTCATATATTTGATGCCACTTCACTGCTAGCTGCAAATAAATGTGAAGGAGACTGCTTGGTCCCTGGGCTCATGGATCAGCGCTTCAGCAAGTTTCCGCATGGCAATTTAGGACATCAACCAGCATTCTTAGTGTTAAATATCTGGAACATGCTTATAGTACAACTTTTGGGCCAGGTCCTGACAGTGTATTCAATATTAACACTGCAGATTTCCAACTAACAATTTTGGAAAAAGGTGGGCCTGAGGAAATACAAAAGCCTCTTAAGTTACCTGCAGGTAGCAACACACCAAGCAAACCCACCACTTCTGCCATTGTTTAAACTCTTTGATTCTAGTTAGGAAGCAATGATCCCAAGTATGGCAAAGGCAATGTCAGTATATTTATGTAAATATTACTCAGCAGTTTTTAGGGGTTGAGGACAGGTTCCAAAACCTGAATCTCTTACAGAAACTTGTGTTTGCTTTGTGAGCAGGTACCTATTTGCAACTGATTGCACCCCAACTGCCTACAGGAACTCAGGCAACCATTTCACCGTAGCATGGTGCCACTAACAGGCATTTAATGTCAGTTAGCACAGTCTTTCAGGATACTATTTTCTGTACTTAAGAGTGTTTGATACCATTATATTCCTTTCCCTTAGTTATTCGCATAAAAGAATGCATATTATTTTACTAACAGCATGAATGGCTTTCTTTGATTATTGTAATTACACTCCACTGGTACTTACTGATATCTGCAGCAATTGCTACTAAAAACTACCCCTTTTGTTATTCTCACAGATGTTGTTGATTTTTTTTCTTGAATGGTGAAGGACAAATGTAGCTTGAATTAGTAAAGATCAGTTCAAACTTTTGATAATGATACAGACTATAATACACCATCTATAGTGATTTCATGCAGTCCTAATGTGAATTACAGTAAGTTCTATCAGGATTTTCCCTTAACATAATGTAACAAACTTCTATTCCAAGAAACTTAGAAAATGTACACTAAAATCTGAATGTAATAATTGACACTATTACATCACCATACAGCAACACTTACTGAAAACTATTCTAGAGGCTGTTTAAAGGCAAGGGCTCGGTATCACTGTTATACAGATGTTAGTGGAGCTCACACATGCTGGTGACCTCAACAAGCTGTAGTCTTAGCGATGTCATGATTTGATGGAATGTCACAGAATCATAGAATCGTTGGCTTGGAAGGGACTTTTTAAGGTCATCTTAAAAGATGTCTCCCCCTTTCAGTAAGCAGGGGCATCTTCAACTAGGTCAGTTTGCTCAGAGCCCCGTCCAACCTGACCTTGAGTGTTGCCAGGGATGGGGCATCTACCACTTCTCTGGTGGTACAAAGCTCTCTAGTGGTACAAAGCAACATAAGCATATTGGCATATACTGTGCAAATCCCTGTGTTAGAATCCAACAATAATGGCTTCCTAAATTATGTTTTAGTTCATTTTCACTGTTTCTGGATGCCTTCAGTTAGAAGTGGAAATGCCACACACTGCAGACAATGTCACAAATGTCATTAAGTCATTTTAGCCAGAATTATTCTTGAGGAATTCAGCTGCCTTTCCTTGAAAGAATATCCTCCATGATCAGGAAGTATCAAGCTTCAGTATTCAAAGCTCCTGACTATAATTTACACACTTCCTGGCACTGAAAAGATTGTGTAAATACACATGGAAGCAAAATACACATTTTTGATGGTGATAGTTTTGCTTCAACTACCCTTGAAAATTGCATGGATTCTAGCACTGTTTGCCATTTAGCAAATTATACATACAAAATGTATAAGTCAAAAATACATGCTATTGAACAAGAGGGATGGTAAGAGTTCATGAAATCAAGTTTAGATTTAATGTTCAAGAACTGATATTAATTTGCTGTGGGAATGCATTGACGATTTTTTTCATGGAGTGCACTTAGACATCTGTTACCATCCAGAATAAACTGAAGTAGCCACTGTAATTACAATAATTTAATTTAACTGTACTCTGAGTGAAATTTCACAGTGGCCCACATGGAAAGCATCGAGTAGAATATTCCTTCCTAAAATAAAATTGATCTTGCTGACAGATGCCTGTGTTTCACAACAGTATCCATGATACAGCTATGGAAACTAACTGAAGAAGGGGTTGAAGAAAATGTTCAGTATAGAGTGGGTGTAATAACTCAGATAATAAATTTTGATAGGTAATTTCCTCTCATATTGGATAATATTCTTGATAAATAGGAGACAGCAGAAAGAGGAAGGAAGTAATGTGTCTACGTGTCTAAACACAAAATTAATTTAATTATCAGAACAAGAGAGTTTAAGTTATGCATTTGGAAAAAGCTTTTTAGCACAGAGGATAGGACAAATGGGATGTATTGCTTAAGGACCACATGTAGTTCTTATAGCTGAATTTTAAGCACAAGTAAAAGACACATTTGTTGGGAATGACATAGGAATAGGTAATTTTGTTTTTGTGGATGGGAGCTATGATTCCACGTCATACTGAAGCCCCATTTTTTATGAATTTGTATGATGTAAAACACTTACAGTGATTGCAAGTCTAAGCTTCCTTGAACAGCAACAGCAAAATGAGACTGCTGTATTTTAAGGCAAAGTGTGCAGAACTTTCCATGTACAAAGGTATGCTGCTTGCTGGTATACCAATTTGAACAGTGCATCAGGAAGTCACATGTCTTCTGGGTCAAAAAGCCTCCAGATGATGAAATCAAGAGTGTAACTAATCTGCAGAATAGATTAAAGATGTATTACATATAATGCTTGTAGGATTGTTAAAGCTGTCTGACACTGCACATTTGAAGACCATTATTTTCAAAAGCTTTTAAACTAAATCAACGTTTACCACATAAACCTTCCCATTTCACTTAGCTGTGGAAAGTAAGGCATCTAATTTATGACTGTCCTTTAGACTTCCTCTAAAGACAACGGAGGGAGGTAAATGCTTCTGGAAGATTATCTTGTTTAAGGTGATTGTTTAAGCTAGGTGGTTACCATCGATCTCCACTCACTAACAGGCAGTCAACAAGAGCAGCTAAGACTAAGTACCCCTTCAACAGCTTCAACTGCATTAGCAGAACCCCTCCCAGAGCTTGCAAGGTATTTGTACTCTTTCATATGAAAACATATTTAGAATACTTATAAGGTATCTCTGAGGCTATCTGAATTGAAGGCTACTTTTAAGACAGAGGAGAAATTCTTCCTAGGTCTTAAATTGGAGGCGTGTATCTGGGTTTAGATGCTTAAGGACCCTACTGTGGGTCTCTGAGGTTTCACTGTTATTGTCCCTTGCTAAGATCTGCTTTAAAAAATATTTACCTAATGCTGCTCTCCCTTGCCCCTTTAAGGCACCATATGCATAGGGCTTCCTGACTAACTGTATCCTCACATTCAATCAGGCTAGAGAATTTTCCTTTTCAGGTGATTTCAGTTGATACACAGAAACTTGTTGAATTAAGTGAGAAAAGTTGTTTCAACTGCACTCAAAACTACTGACAGCTGAGACAGATTAAATGCTAAACCAAAGCTGAAATATTTAATCAATCACAAAGTAGTTTTCTGTGAAGCTGGGAAAAACAGGAAAGGTGACCATATTCTGTAACTATGTATTTGTGTGGTTTTACAACACCCTTCAACTGATGATCTTAGAGAATTTCCTGGCAACTTTCAGAAAGCTTTTAGAATACAAAAGAAACGGTGCAGTCAAAGAAAAATAATCCTTTTCTTTCCTCTTAATGCAGATTTCCGAGAATGTTGTACTTGTTATTTTCTAACCCAGACACATCAGAGACATGGATAATGAATGATTTGGTAGAAATAAAATTCAGTTTTAACTGAAACTAGGCAAAAAACTTCAGGAAAGAGTAATCTTCTTGGAATATATGTCACAGACCACAGCTAGCAAAACAAAATTAATGTCAATGTCAATGGTGAAAGAAAAACAATTGAATCTCCTAAGGAGAAGTTAATAAAAAATGAGATCTCATCAACCTCCATTCTGTTTAAGTTTGGATTTATAAATCCAAAAACCACTTACTATTTGAAGCAGCAGACTAGTCTGTCTACTTTCCAGGACAATTTATTCTTTACATACCTACCTTACTAATCCCTTGAGTCTATCTGTGTGGAAATCCCTTGAGTCTATCTGCCACGCACCATGCAGCATTCATAGAGAGACATTCTCTAGTAAGATAAGAACATTCATCAGAATCCAGGCTTCAGGCAAAAAGCACAGAAGCTTCATTTACATTCCTGGAAATGCACAAAAATTTAGATCTGTCAGGACTACTGCTAATTTTATTTGACATGGTGGTGATATTTCACTTCCATGTAGTCATTTGCTGGGTAGGAAATTTATTCAGAAGAAAGTAACTTAATCTTTATTGGAGGAGCACTCAAAAGACACAGGTCAGCTGGAAACTCACTTGAGCTTACCATTAATTATTGTCCAGTCCTGATTTTATTTATTTAGTTATTACTTTTCAGAAGGACAATAGGTGAGCTGGGCAGCCCAAGCCACCTGAACCTGGATAATTTCATTAGTTTGTCGGCTATTGTGTGAAAACCAGGAAGTCATATCATCATGCCTTTTTGATTCTCAGGAGAAAATTAAGTATACTGTATCCCAAATGGGTGGAGGCTTTTCACATATAGTATCAGTTCCCTATATTCCCAATGGATGTAACAGAAAAGCATTTTAGATAGACTGGGTCATTTTAAGGAGACATTCACATTTTCTCTACAGTCACTGTATAGAAAGAAGTGGATAGAAAAAAACACCTAAATTAATCTGACAGACTCCTTCAGAATTCCTCAAGCATCAACCCCTTTCCTCTCCCATTCCCCTGGACAGCTGCATTTTAGTACAATCATAGAATCACAGAATAGATTGGGTTGGAAGGGATTTTTAAAGGTCATCTAGTCCAACCCCCCTGCAATGAGCAGGGACATCTTCAACTAGATCAGGTTGCTCAGAGCCCCGTCCAGCCTGACCTGGAATGTTCCCAGGGATGGGGCATCTTCTACCACTCGGGGCAACCTGTTGCCACTGTTTCACCACCGTCATTGTGAAAAATTTCTTCCGTAGATCTAGTTGAAATCTGCGCTCTTGCAATTTAAAACCATTACCCCTCAACCGATTGCTACAGTCCCTGCCAAAATGTCAGTCCACATCTTTCTTATATGCCCCCTTTAAGGACTGGAAGGCTGCAATAAGGTCTCCCTGGAGCCTTCTCTTCTCCAGGCTGAACAACCCCAACTCTCTCAGCCTGTCCTCATAGGAGAGGTGTTCCATCCCTCTGATCATTTTGGTGGCCTCCTCTGGACGCACTCCAACAGGTCCATGTCTTTCCTGTGCTGAGGGCTCCAGAGCTGGGCGCAGGACTCCAGGTGGGGTCTCACCAGAGCAGAGCAGAGGGGCAGAATCACTTCCCCTGACCTTCTGGCCACGCTGCTTTGGATGCAGCCCAGGATACAGTTGGCCTTCAGGGCTGTGAGCGCACATTGCCAGCTCATGTCCAACTTTTCATCGATCAGTACCCCCAAGACCTTCTCGGCAGGGCTGCTCTCAATCCCTTCATCCCCCAGCCTGTACTGATACTGGGGGTTGAACGCTGTGTGCCATCATGACAGTACATGTCCTGTTTTGTTTAACACACATTCATCCAAAATACCAAAAGCAGCAATATTTTTTTCTGTAGGGCATGGTGAAAATATAGTCCATGCTATTCTATAGCTTTGTTTATCCTGTTTTATCAAAGTGTTCACCTATTCCAACACTGTAATCATCCAAATGTGTCAATTATCTTAATCAGCTGGAAGTCATCCCCATCATACTATATGGACACTGAGAAGTTGTGCCTGCAAGCTCACTGGAGAGGGAGGAAGTGTGGGAAAGTGGAGAGGAGGTGGGATAAAAGCAGTGGCTCACATGTAAAGAAGCTGTTGCAGTACAGTCTTCTCTATGCTCTGTGATGGGGAGTTGAGGGATGACTGGCTACTGAAACTCATCCTGGACCAGCCAGGTCAGACAGAGCCAGAGTCCAGGCTGGAGGCTGGACGAATGGAGCCCAGGGCCTCAGCAGAGACTCTGGGCAGACAGAACAGGCTGCTCTGGCATTTGAAGGACCCACGGATGTGCGTGTCTTGGTGGATGAAGACTGTGAGGTGAGGCAGGTGGAGGTGTCCACTGGGGAACCTTTGCCCTGGTGAGCTGGAGAGAAGGAAAAGCACTTGCTGCCTGCGGTGGTGATGTCTGTGTGAGTGCTGTTGGTGTTTGTGTGCGTGCTGGGAACGGCACTGTGCTGATCTCTGCATCCAGATGTGTGTGCACTCTTGTGTGTGTGTGTATCTGCATGGGACAGGACAGGATATTAGGAAAAATTTCTTCATTGAGAGGGTGGTCAAGCATAGGAACAGGCTGCCCAGGGAGGTGGTGGAGTCACCATCTCTAGAAGTGTTCAAAAAATTTGTAGATATGGCACTTTAGGATATGGTTTAGGGGACATGGTTTAGGGGACACAGTGGCGCTGGATTAATGGTTGGGCTTGATGATCTTGAAGGTCCTTTACACTCTTAGTGATTCTGTGATTCTGTGAACTCCCCTGAGTCTTAAAGTCTACTAGACTTGGCTTTCTTTAGTATCTAATCTGGGTTGCGGTGCCACTAATGGGGGTTTATGCAATTTCCTTGGTTCTAACTGAAGGTCTGTGGTCTCTGTTAAGAACACTGGCAGCCCACCACTGTCAATAAGTTATGCCATTACCAATGCTTGTTGTAAATACATTACACGGACGTATATCAAGATTTCCACCTGTAGGCAAGAGAAAATTACACATTGCTTAAGTTTCATTGTATTAGGTCACCAATTTCAACCTCATTAATATGGTTACACCAATGGGCAAACTGTTTGGAGCAGTGCTTGGCTGTGAAGAATCAGTTCCTTAAATTACTGAAAGGTTTAATTTGTTCGTCTTTATCATATTAGCTCTGGCCATGTTTCACATTCTTGTTGGTATGTACTTTTGCAGAAGAGAGCTGCAGAAAAGGATGCATGATCTGAATACATATTTCCATCAGAACATTGTGTAGTAGTCTGGAAACCCATCTGAATCGTTAATTGTCTTTTTTTTTTAATGTGTTGTGCATGTCATGCATTAAATATCTGGCACAGTTTAACTAACAGATGTGTTTTTTAGGTTGCTCACTCTTTCATTATTTGACTAAAATTAGTTAGAATTATTCATCTTTTTATAATGCATATGTATTTTTAGCAAAGAAAGAATAAAAAATATTTCTTATAACTGAATGTACTTTAATTCTGGATTTCTCACCAGTTGTTAAAAAGGTCATCTTCATTCTGCCCCTACAAAGAAATATCACCAGAATTTTCAATATATTCACACGGGAACTGCAATTTCTATTAGTTCTGCACAAGAAATAATACATACATATGAGTCAGGAAGAGATCTATGCAAATACAGCTTTTCCTTCTACTATTTGAATATCTCAGAACATTTCTCCATATACATCTCTGCGCATCATACTGCATAATAGAGTACAGATTCTGTTTTGCAGGAAGATTGTTTATTGAAACAAATTTCATAGTGTTGTACCTCGGTCCGCACTAGAAAATTACAGAAGGTTTTTTGTCACTTTGATACCCAAAACATGAGGCTCCTCTCTGAGAAGAGCAGAGGCAATCGCAATGCTTCCCGCAGCAACACAGCGAGCACGGGGGGATAGCAGGGAGAAGGCGAGGCTTGTTGCTGTGTGCTATAACCCTGCTTTCCCCCTCTCAGCTGCCCTCTGGTAGCCAACCGGTCCCCCCACAGCTGTGCGGTCCGAGCACCCCGCAGCCCTCGAGGGACCAAAATAAAAACAACTCTGTATCTCCTACTTTCTGGAAAGGAATCGCGTTTTCCAATTTTACTGAAATATGTTACGCTGATTTCACTAATGTTTGCAGGGTACTTTGGTATCCCCCAAAAGCAGGTTCAATGGAGCTGTAAAGTAAAATCATCATCATCACTATCATCACTATTTGTCTAAGATGAAGACCTAGTATTAAATGTGTGTAAGTCCTGTTCTTTATGGATAAAATGTTGAACTATATATAGTGTCACCTTCGTTTTCCTTTTATAACACTGCACATATTAGGCAGCAGGCTGAATTTTTTTAGCACATGTGCACAGTGCCACCCACTGTTCTACAGAAATTTCTCTCTGCTCTGCTCTGCTCTCTCCCTTATGCTGCATTTGTCTGGTGTCTCCATTTTCTCTTCTTTATTTGCTGTACTACAGGTATATGTCACCAAATGGCAATTTATCTCCTGTGAGTGTTTACCTCACTTGAGCTATCAGGCTCCTGCTTGTTCACACACCTAAGCCAGTAATAAATGTTGCAGCTATTGTACCCATGCACCAGTTCGTGAAAGGGCTGTAGACAGTTTGTGGAACAGACTTTTCAAATGACAGTGGCTGCCTGGTTCTAAATATATAAAGTCCACTTAGTTCTCTTTTTTTTTTTTTAACTGAAAGCCTAAATCCTCCCTTTACCTCTGCAGAGGAAGCTGTGGAATGATGGAGAATGCTTCAGGTGTGTGGGAAATAATCAGCTCCACTAGGTATGATCCAAAATTTACTGAAGGTAACAGGATCTTCTATCCTTGAATCTGCCCCTTTCAGAGGGATAAACTGTTGCACAACTATACATCTACAAATTTTCTTCCAAACCAATTTGTGTGCCAAAGAAGAGCAGTGTTCAGCAAGCAGACATCCTATTTTGTTATCACATTTCCTCTTTGTCTTAATGTATGAAACCATCAAAGATTTCTCTTCTGTGGGGTGAAAGCATGAAGTACGCTAAACTACAAATTACTTACTCAGTTGAGAACTGTTGTTTTGTATCACTTTCATCTTCTTTGGACAGTATCACACAGATCTACCCATCTTAACTTGCCAAACAAACAGTGATATATTCATCATCTTGTCTCCCTCCAGAGCAAGTTTGGCAAAAATCAGCAGCAAACCACATGATTAAAGAAAAACAAAAATCTTCTCCCATTTCCCCTGCTAAGTAATTAGTTAGGGGTTGTCTAAACACACACTTTGGTTTCCTCATGATTTGGCCCTCTCACTACAATTCATCTCCACACAGGGAAATGATTCAGTTAAGGGTCAACCTGCTAAACTGGAGACAAGGCACAACTAGAAATAAGCAAAGGGAATAAATGACTGGAGAATTAATTTCCACTTTCAAAAATATCCTTAGCACTTGATGTTGTGGGAACCTGTAAGGAAACCAGTAAGTCTAACAAGACCCTATCACGTGTTATGATTTTACAGAAACTATTGCTATATGCTGTAAAGAGAATGCATATAAAGTGAAGTTAATTTGAAATGTAATCTCAGGTATTCTATGTACTCTTATATGAGAATTTTACCCAAAGCCCTCTACAGAGCCTAAGGAGAATTAAAATACTGCTAATGAAATTTCAGTAATACAAAGTCTGTGAGGACTAAGGCTAAGGTAGGTATGCATAAACTCCATTAGTCTAAGAGTTTTTAAACCCAGCAGCAACATAGCCATGCCAGCAGTAAGAATGAGTAATTTTGAAGATTTTACATACTGAGAAACAAAAAACTGGGAAGAAAAGAGTTTGTCTACAGAATCCTAGGAACAGAGGAATATAAACATAAGAAGATAGGGCAATACTTGCCTTAGTTTGAAAGCACAGGCAGTGAAAAGGAGGGAAATCAGATAATTTGTGCTTGGAGATGTACACAGTTAAGGAAAAAATTGCTGGGAAATTGAACACATTAGGGCCTCTGAGGTTTCCTCAATGTGTATCATTAATCCCTTAAGTAATGGTAGAGCTATTTGACTGGTTGTGCATTAAGAAAATACGTTATTGTCAATAAATACGGTTTTAATAACAGTAAACTTGGTTATGACTGTCAAAATTGTATTTGGTAAGAAAGGAAAACGGCTTTCTTACATTCATAATTTGAAATGCATCTAGATAGGTGTTGGAAAATGCAGATAAGTGCCTCGTTGAATTTACAGGAATACTCATCACTAAGACTCACTGATTCCAAAAGTCACATTACTGGCACATATTATTTTTGCAGAGATGTTGCCATTCTAGGACATAAATTATACGGGACAGACAGATGCTGTTGTACTAGTAACAGACCAGCACTTTATAAAAGATTACTTAGAGTCAAAGCAGATAAATGAATTGGCCATAGCAGCTCATAACACAGAAAGTCTATTGCAGGTAATAATATCACTACGGTACCACTGCCTGATCAAGACAGCATCAGATGCCATGCTGTGACATGCTAGGATAGGTCTAAAAAGTTGCAGAAGCAGGAGACAGACAGCATATGTGGGATTGCTTATATATATAATTATGAGACATTACAGATAATTCTGAGACTCCATTTTTAGGTATTGTAAGGGGAGCAGCTAGGCTGAGAAGATAGCCAAAGAGAAGCAATATCATTCCCCACAAGTTCTAAAGGAAATCAATTCACTGCCATATGTAACCATGCACTTAAAACTGCTTCAGTATCAAGCATAGAAAGTAGTAAACGTGGTGACAATTTTTAAATAGGGCTCTGGGAACTCCACAGAAGTGAATCTGAAATTGCATCAGGCAAATTCTTAGAAAGTATAATGAACAGTAGAATTAAAAAGTTGATATGTGGATAAAAGGAAGTTGAGGAAGTATCAACATAGATTTGTAAAGAGAAGCCATACCTTGCAAATCAATGGGACAAAATCTATTTAGTGTAATCTGCTTAGGATCCCCAGAAAGCATCCAACAGGGTTATTCACCAAAACCAATTACAGACGATAAACTGTCATGAAGTAAGAGGGAAAGTCCTCACATGAATAAAGACCTGCTTTCGAACTATAAAACAAAAGTAAGGCAAAAGTAAGAATAAATTACTTGTTTTCTTAGTGGAATGCGGATAACAACAGGATCCCCCAGATATCTGTGTGAAGTTTTGTGTTATTCAACATGCTCAAGAATATGGAAAATGGAACGAATAGTTAAGTGATATAGTTTTCTTATGCCACTAAGTTATTCAGGGCCCTAGGAGTAACAGTCCAGTGGCTGGGGTTGGAGAAATAACAGAAGGAAAAATCAATCTAGATAAAATAAGTTAATGCACATAGAGAAAGCCAATCTTACCTTTGCATTTTCATTGTAGGATTCAGAATTACCTATCACTACTCAAGAAAAACATCCTAGTGTTTAAGGAACACTTATTAAAACCTAAGCTCAGTAGAGGGCAAAAACCACACAGAATGTTTAAAAGTGTAAAAATAGAAATAGAAAATAGAAAATAAAATAGAACAGATCATTATAAACCTAAGCTGCAACCGCAACGCGAATATCTTTTGCTGTTTTGGTCCCTCCCCCCTCTTCATTTCATAATGGGTAGAGCAGAATTAAAGAAAGTTGAAAAAGACAATGAAGGGTGGAGAATGAGATGCTCAAGTGTTCCTGTAGGTGATTTAATCCAAACTCTAGCTTCTTAAAATTTCCATTCAAAGAGTGTCAATTCATAGATACTATTAAGGTCTGCACATGCCTAAGTTTTATCCTGTAAAAGCACCCTGACTACCAACAGATCTGCTCTTGGTCTGCCCAGAACTGCCTAGCAGTACTATACTAAGCAAACCAAGGTATAAAAGCTCCTTTAGCTCCACCATGAGCCACAGTCATGCTTCTGCATGACAACATGCCAAACTTCATGGGCACTTGGAGAGCACATGCACCAGTTGAGGTGCTGAATGAGAAGGAAATGGTATAGCTTCCATATATTCTGCCAGTGGACTCCACCTTCAACAGGCCATGAAGAGGTATGGATATTCATCAGTCATCTATCAAAGGAATGTGTGTTTCAGTCCTTTGGAATGAAGTTACTCCATTCTTCCAAAGTAACTAAATATAAGAAAGAATAATCTTAACATAGCTCCAAATACTGACTTGAGGCTACTCGTTCAGCACCACAGCTCCTAAGCTTTCCCATGTGTCTATCTTTTGAAAGTGGGAGCAAGCCTCTAAATTACTCGGAAAATTCTATACAAATCACATAATGTAACAGCAGGTGGCACTGTCACGTCAAAACCCATACAATCATCTTGTGTTCACATTTAATCAGGTTTTATTCATAGCTAATGGAATGGAAAAGTGAGTGACATGCAAATTTGCACAGAATAATTAAATATGATTTGCTACATATTCTTCTGCATCTCTGATTAACCATTTGCATCTTGCAATGTACTAATCCTGGATTTGAAGTATTTAATTTGCCAATACATTTGTGCTGATTCCTTTTGCTCTGTTCAGCCATCATGGCAGTTCTACATTCCCAGTAGAAATAAGCTGAAGCATACATAATTATTTCTTCTAAAACTGCTCATAACCACATAGCTAATAAGACAACAAAACTGCAATTTCCTCGACTTTCACATAGAGTACTATCTATGAAAGCTGTAATGACAAAGAAAAACCAGCTTTTACTATTTCTTAAAAGATCATTGAAAAGACTTACCAAATGGCTGGAAATCATCAGACACTTAATGAATGATGAGCAGGAGCAGTCTGATCTTTCTGAAGCACCAATAACTACACCCGTAACAGTTCACATGTAGAAGTGTCAGCTATATCACAGAAACACTAGGTTGGAAAGGAC
>NW_010542678.1:0-58385 GCF_000687285.1 Phaethon lepturus
CTCTCGGTGAAAAAATTTTTCCTAATATTCAGTCTAAACCACCCCTGCTGCAACTTGAGGCCATTTCCTCTCATCCTGTCGCTAGTTACTTGGGAGAAGAGACCAACACCCACCTCACCACAACTGCCTCTCAGGTAGTTGTAGAGAGCGGTGAGGTCTCCCCTCAGACTCCTCTTCTCCAGACTAAACAACCCCAGTTCCCTCAGCCGCTCCTCATAAGACTTGCGCTCCAGCCCCCTCACCAGCTTCGTTGCCCTTCTCTGGACACGCTCCAGCACCTCCATGTCCTTCTTGTAGTGAGGGGCCCAAAACTGAAACACAGTATCCGAGGTGCGGCCTCACCAGTGCCAAGTACAGGGGCACGATCGCTTCCCTACTTCTGCTGGGCACACTATCTCTGATACAGGCCAGGACGCTGTTGGCCTTCTTGACCACCTGGGCACACTGCCAACCAGCAGTCCCAGGCCCTTTTCCGCTGGGCAGCTCTCCAGCCACTCCTCCCCAAGCCTGTAGCGTTGCATGGGGTTGTTGTGACCGAAGTGCAGGACCCAGCTCTTGGCCTTATTAAACCTCATACAGTTGACCTTGTCTCACTGATTCAGCCTGTCCAGATCCCTCTGCAGAGCCTTCCTGCCCTCAAGCAGATCAACACTCCCGCCCAATTTGGTGTCATCTGCAACTCATGTAAATACCAGTTTTTAGGAAAGAACATTAGTTGTATGTTTAAAACCCATGAACTAATGGAATTGAAGCTTCTTGTGGATCAGAGTTTTAAAGCCCATGGAATTGGCGAGCATTGAACAGTCAGAGATATTCCCCATGTTGTCTGGAGAGCACAGTGTGGAGGGAGACAGAACCGCTGAATTGTGCCAGTCCTTGGCTTGTCTTCCTTGTCTTTCATTAGTCAACGGTGGTGACTGACAAGACAGCCTTTAAACTGCAGCCACCTTGTCAAGAGATCTGTAAAGAGGGCTGAGGACTGCTGATAGCATTCTGCTTGCTTGTTTCAAACCTGTTGCATTCTCCTCCACAGAAAAAACCAGTTTTACTGCACATTTGTGGTTTTCATGTTTTGTGGAAGAATTGCATTCCTTTGTAAGAGAAAGATAGAAATGTGAAGAAAATTGTAATAACCATCATTTTGAATATCAAATATGCAAAATATTTGCTCTGTTTAGCTTGGGAAAAAAGAATTTTTAGGTGGAAGCACCATGCCCATAAAAAGCTGCTTAAAGAAATAGGAAATGTTATTTATATGATGCTCACACACCAAGGATCTGATCCTGCTATAAGAAACTGCTCTGGTATGCTTTCCTTGAAGCCAGTGCAGCTCTGCTCTGCATGATCTGACTGCAGGGTCAAGTCCCATACTTGCCAAGGATTAAATATGGGAAGCACAGATACTAAGGTAAACATATTATACTGGGTCTGGCTGGGATGGAGTTAATTTTCTTCTGGAGGGTGTGGTGTTTTGGATTTGTGACTAAAGCAGTGGTGATGACACACCAGTGTTGTGGCTGTTGCTGAGCAGTGCTTGCACAGTGTCAGGGCTTTCCCTTTTCCCAATTCTGCCTCCCCAGCAAATAGATCGGGGGACCATGAGAAGTTGGGAGAGGATGTAATCAGGACAGCTGACCCAAACTGACCAGAGGGATATCCCTTGCCATATAACATCATGATCAGCAATAAAAATGGAGAGGAGATTGGTGTTTTGGAAGGTAGCCATTGCTTGGAGACAAGCTGGGCATCAGTCTGCTTGTGGGAGGTGACTGCTGCTGCATCACTTTGGGTTTTTTTGTTTGTTTCATTTTTATTTTCTTTCTTCTTCCTCTTTCCTTCAGTTATTAAACTATTTTTCTCTCAGTCCCTGAGTTTTCTTGCTTTTGTTCTTCCTATTCCCTCCCTTATCCCACCATGGTGGGGTGTGAGTGATCAGGTGGCTATGAGGGGCTAGGCTGTTGACCAGGGTTAACCCAGAACACATATCCTGCCTAAAGTACTAGTCATCTGTGACACCTGCCAGACAGAACTCACACACAGCTGATTTTCATTCATACACATTAAGTTACTAATAACAAAAGTGTTTGTTGAATAAGGCCTGAAAACAGAAAAGAGGCATTGAGCCTTCTGAGAGGGAGGATGGCATGAAGAAGTCCTGTAATATTCAGCCAAAACAATTCTGTGACAACTGGCAAATCTTAGTTGTGTATCTATAGAACTTTTATACAAATGCTTTCTGATCCAGTTTTCATGTAGCCATCACTACTGATTTCACTCTTTTCTCCCCAGAAAATAGTCTTATTTGAAACCTTGTCTATTGAGTTGTGACCAGTATCTGTTTATTGACAGCATTTTTAACACATCAGTGTCTAAAGGATTGATACTTCAAAGGCTCCAAGACATCTACATTAGAATCATAGAATAATTTAGGTTAGAAAACACCTTATAGATCATGCAGTCCATTGTTAAAGGTTGTTAATATGTTCTTCCTCCTGGACAGAAGAACCATGAAATGGGCAAAGCTATCTAGGCTTTAAATAAAAGATTTTCATTATAATTTATTAGAAAACTTAAATGCTGAACTTGAGCAAATACTGGAATTTAACTGC
Organism: Phaethon lepturus; assembly: GCF_000687285.1. Taxonomy (NCBI): domain Eukaryota; kingdom Metazoa; phylum Chordata; class Aves; order Phaethontiformes; family Phaethontidae; genus Phaethon; species Phaethon lepturus. Next base: position 2,610 of record NW_010542678.1, read on the forward strand.
ATTTTCCCAGTTCTGTAGAGAAGCCAGTAATATCTACACTGCAATACTGCTGTAGTATAGCACTGTATAGGAAGCATTTCCCAGTAGCTGATTACATTAGTGTGTTAACACAGCCACTGATACCTTACCTTGAGTGTACTATCACAGAAAATACTAAAATGTAAATATTTCCTACTTGGGAAAGCTGAGATATCATTTTACCCTTATTCTGTTTGAATTAACATGCTCTAGCCAACATTCTGTCAAGCTGGCATTTAAATGCAGGTAACACTGTATGTCAGTAAATGGACATTTCAATACTATCGAGAAGAGAGAGGATCTGAACAGTTTACCGAAGACTACAGATACTAAGCATGGGAAATACCTCTTTGGAACAGCAGGCACAGATCTGTCAAAATCAGTGATTACTTTCATATGGTGAATTACTTGGATGTGACTGCCACTTGTCAGACAGATTTAGACATACTTTTGCCACAACAGTGCAGTTAAATGACAGGTAAATGAATTATAGCATAAACCAGTGATGCTGCATGGGCTTTGTGATTTCATTCAAGATCAGAATATGCAAAAGCAATTAGGACCAAGCTAGATGTTGTTCAGCAGATCCATCTCTGGTTTTAATCAGGGGTTCAGAATTTAACTTGGTTTTGAACTAGTGATGAAGTTAGAGTTTTCTGTCTTGACTTACCAAGATAAAAATGATCCATGGTCTCTCACCTGAAAGATACATCTCCTTCTCTGCCTTCCTGGGTCAGCTGAGCTCAGCTGACAAACTTATGTTCAATCTGCTCCAGTTCATGAGATAGAGATGCTGACAGAGTATTTTCAACTTTGGTCTCATTTCCCTGTCACAGTGGCTTGTAAATCTATAAAATCACATCTTCCTGATTACTTGCTTACTCTTTCTGTTCCCTCTCACTCAGCTGTGACATATGATGCTTTTACCAGTCACTCTTGATAAAACAACTGGAGCTAGAAATCAATGCTGGTATCAAAACTCAGAAAAGCAGCTTCAAATCCTCTCTGTTGAAAGCAAATCTATTTTTTTTCTGATGAAGACATACCTGCTTACAGAACTGATGGATGTGGCACTGTGAAAAGACATAAGCATGTGTTTAACTGTAAGTGTGTGCTTAAATCCCCCAGCACTCAGACTTAAAGCACGTGCTTATCTGAGCTGAGGCTTCTATTGCTAATTCTGACAACTGAGGAAAGCTGCTAAACTGATGATACAATAGAAGCTGAGGTGGCAATAGCTTTAAGGACGTCATCTTAAAAAACAGGTATTTTGTCCATTGTTATGCTTGTAAATGCCATGACAGAAGAGAGCTTGACCTGCCAGGCTATTTGTTTGTTTGTTTGTTTGTTTGCTTATTTATCAGGATGCATGAGAGATGCGGAGAATTGCAATAGAAATGTTTTCCATATTTTGGGGGGTATTTCAGTAGATGTTTATGGACAAGTTGTCCTGGTTTCGGCTGAGAGACCACAACACAAGGTTAGCCTATTGGCAGGTCTAATAAAAGTATAAGGAAATCCACTGGAGGAATTTGAATTACTGGGAAAGGGGATCAATGTCTACCAGATTTCTTCAGGGCTTCCAAGCCATGTTGTGTACTTGTGCTCATTGCACCACCATGAAGAAGGTGTCTCCTCCTCTGTGCAAGGTTAGAATTACTGAAAGAACAAGATGAAATAGACTTGTTCTCATCATTGCTTCAGGTGCAACTGAAGAATAACTGGCTTCAGGCACTGAAAGCTGGCCCTGAAAAGGGTGTAGCATCATGCACTTTGAGCTAAGGTATGTCCATGCTATGTTAAGCATAGACTTCATAGTGCTTTTTGCCCAGGCATGCTCAGCAAATGCGTTTCCTTTGCAAGGTAGTGATAATGTGCTCATTTAGACTAACCTCCGCAATACTTGAAGGAAAAGGTGTGAGCCGGCACCGTGTGTTAGCCTAGGTGAGCTGCTTCCATTACACCAGCTGGAAGGACTGCAGATGTTCATACCATACTACAGGCCAGTCCACATAAGGCTGTACAAAGCTTTCACCTTTCAGACAACAGTGTGGGTGTCTTGGAATCTTGAGTTTTTGCCAGGCTGACCAACAGCATTGTTGCTGGAAAGAGAATGGGTGCTGGGAGACAGCCTGTTCACGTCTGCTGTCCAGCCTGTGTTTCTCCTTCCAGGGTGGATGAAATGTGGGGGCTCATGGGCTCATGGGCATGCCCCCGCCCATTCTCTCCATCTGCACATCCTCCTCCCATCCTCTGCATCTGGTCATTACCTGGCCACTGCCTTGTGATTTTTGTTTTAATCACTGCTTCTTCCTCCTTAGGCATTATTGCATCAAGCATTGTAAAATGTCAAGGTAGGATTCAAAGACACAGTACAAATAATAAAATACTTTTTTTTTTTGTGATAATAATATAAATATTTTCTGACTATATTCTTTCTATTACACTTTACACATGTTGACTTGTTGTTACGCCATAGTCATTGCATTTCAAAATGTAGTGTGTTGGATCAGACGTGACTCTGACAGTGTGACAAGTGCCTTTGTCATAATTCCTTCTGTATTTACACCACCCACCAGGTGACATATTCTGATAAATGAACTCTGCAATACTAGATTTTCTATAAGCACACTTATGCTGAGAATGTATTGTAATTTCACTTTGAGTAGTACAGCAGTTCATGCAGAAAGTACCAGATTAACTTTATCGTATACACCATGAGAAAGGAAAATATGTATGTGCTGAATATTATCACCAATAGTTATAGAGGTGCATAGTACATTGTAGTTCAATGGATTATTCCCAAAATGCAAGTTACACTACAGATAAAGAATGAAAGCTCAAATTGCCTGAAGATAGCAGTCTAGAGAGCACTGCATTGACCAACAAAGAACTGATGAAACACTAATACTTATGTTAAACAGTAAGATAAATCTTCTTCCTCCATTTGGGGAATCTATGATAAGCTTTCTTGCTATCTCCATTCCAGCTTCATTTTCTGCAACCTGGATTGGCTCTGGCATCATTATATTTCAATTTCTCTCTACTATTGTGTCCGTGGCCTTTCTAATCCATCATTTTATTTGGCCTGACATTTCAGTTGTTAGATATAAGCTGTGATATTTGTCTTGGCTATCACAATAAATGGGTTTGGAAGAGTGACTCAGAATGCTTTGGCAATGGCTCTGTCCACCTCTTGAAGAGCAACCTGATGGAACTACCTTCTGTCTGATTTAATCATTCCTTTCATTCTCCCCTCTATCAACAGTTGTTACAGAAATATAAAAAAATACATATTTCACATACACACACACAGAACTGGACAAGCTGCTGGACAAAGAACACTTTCCTCCCTTCAGATAAAATGTAATAAATCTGAAGCAATTCCTGTTAAAGAAGGTGAGTTACTACCTTGAAGTACACAATAGCATGCACCTGAAAAAAAATTGTGTTAATGTAACATTGAAAGCAGCATTTTAATCATTGAGGCATCACAAAACTGTTGAAATTGATCTGGATTATTTCCTTCAGCCTACAAAGGACTTGCAACCAGAAATTATAAATCTTATAGACCGTTATTAAGCTGAGGACTGTAGAATAAGAGAAAAAGCAATTATTTCATTACTGAAATGCAGAGATATAATTTCCATTATTTTTTGCAGGCTGAACCAGGCGTCATGCTTGTATTGATTGCACTCTGTGACTCAAGAGGAGAAGGCCAATGTAGAACTAGGTTGTAGCTTCCCGCTAAGGGGAGACTAAAATTCTCTGGCCATTAATTGATAAAATTTTTATTATAAAAGAAAGTAAAGACCGAGGTGATAGCTGCTCCACCTTCTTGCAAGGCAAGATGATTCATGCAAATCATTCACACAGAGCTGGACTGAAATCAATTGTACAGTGTGATTTTCATTGCCAAGGTCTTCTATGAAGCCTGTTACTGCCTGCTCCAGTCAAAGGAAAAATAGCGTAGGTCATTGAAGAAAATTAAAATACATAGAAATAGTGTGACCAAGGTATAATGATTTTGCTAGACTTGGGAAAAATGCAATTAACAGTACTCAGTTCATGCTCTAAACTTACCACAGGGACTGACGGATGGACCTGAACTTGCATATGAAGAGGGAAGCTGAAATAACCACTCCAAATACAACCTAAACCATAAAAGTGGAACTGGAGGTCTGGGCCAGACTACCTCGTAAGAATAAGATATCCCAAATGAACAATGCAGCCATAAATAAACTAACATTTGGGAAATTCAGAGTAGACAGGAAAATAAAATGTACAGTGATGACATTTTCATGGTCTTCCAAAATTTTATGGACTTCCAACACTACTATCTTGATTTACACTTTTTTTTTTTTTTTGCAGAAGTATGGAATCTGATGGAAAATAATAAAGCCAGTATTAGAACACAGCTCCTTCTGTGTCAGAGAGGAGGAAGTATTAATCAGAGCTACATAATAACTGCAAACAGCTGAGAATACCCATAAATATAGTTGAGAAGCAGAGCTTTCCACGCAACATCAGAGGCATATTGAAATGACAAAATGGAGGAATGATTACCAACCTGGTGGTGACCATCGCTGTTCAGTAAGCTCTGCATAGCAATGAGTATGCTGAGAGTCCTCGCCTATCCCAGCTACCTGGGTGAGCTATCGACATTTAAATATGTTGCAGGTAAATGAGAGTCAGACAGTAAAAATGTTTGGGGTAAGGACTTGTATCTCTCTCATCACTGGAAACAGCATGCACACTCACAGTGACCGATAAGGACTTAATTCATAAAACGCACTTTAGCAATGAATGTCTTGGTGATTATTTGCTTATCGTGGGAATAATGTGTGGATGAAGTCACTCAGTCCACCTTACCTAGGTGGTAAAAGTGAAAGTGTTTTCAAAACATCTGCAAAGGAGTGTGAAGGGTCCCTGGGAGCCCACACCATTTTAGGAGATATGTGGCAGAGGGAATAACCTGCAGCCCAAGAGGTCTTTCCTTCTGAACTTGAAATAAAAAGGTATGGAAGTTCCTATCATGGAAGGAATAAGAAAATTACATTCCTGACCTTTTTTTTGATATTGCTGTAACTTTTTCTTTAGGACCAATTTATACATGGCCACAGTCAGACTCTTCTGAGGCCCTGATGCCAAACAGCTCTGCACAAACAGACATCTGAAATGAACTGCTCCTCCTTCGGTTCGCCAGAGCTACAGCTCACTTTCAAATGAGGAAGCTGAGAGCGTTCCCGTTTTTCACAAGGTCCATGTTGTTCACTGTGGTCGGCTGCACAGTCCAAAGAGACTTCCTGAAAGGATTATGCTTCAAGGCTGTTGGTTTGGTGGCATGGCTTCTTGGGTATAGAAGGTGTGTTTTAAGAGATCTTTGTTCGTGATGACTCCAGCAAGAGCTTGTGACAAAATAGGAAGTGACACTGCAAAATATCCTAAATTATTAATTTCCCCTCTATTTTAAAATGAACTTGGATTTCTATTTAAATAGATCAGGGCCATGGCATTGAGTTGTGTTTACATCATTTCAGCCCAGTATATTTTTAATGTAGTTTTGGCTTTGTGGGCTCCAAAATATCAGAACAAAAAAATTACATATCTGCATGGGGAATATGTTAATATACTCCTTATAATAATATCTTTTTCAGACTGTAACTATGCACTGAGGTGATTTAATTCAAGGCTAAAGGTTGGTATGTCTGGTAAGAATCAGCTAAAATGGCTGAGCTTGACTCTACTGAGTTTAGCCCAGCTCTTTGTGGTTTTTTCTTATCTTGATGTAAAACCTCATGATTAAATTCTGGCTGTTAGACACAGGAGTACCACACAGGAAGAGCAGCAGAAAACCTCACAAGCCCATTATTATGAGTAAGAATTCCTTTCAACATAAGAACATTACATGACACATGGTGTCACCAGAAAACATGAAAAAATAGACTAAGACTCTTCTGTTAACAATTAGAACATTAAGAAATTAATCTAAACCATTCAGTCCAAAGCACACACGGGTGTGTGCTCATATGCCTATGGGGGCATATAATGTGTTGAGAGTAGGAAGGATACATTAGAGGATTCACCTTGCTGACAAGCAAAGTTGTCAGCTGGTATCTTAGACAGAGCCCTAATACTTTGTAATTTTGAATGAAGACTCTGGATTAATTTTTGGTAGACAGTAAAATGTTCATACAGAGAACCACCAGACATTTCTCTTGGTCTTGAAAGTGCCCATCTTCTGCTTATGCAAAAGTTGTCTCGTTTATTCATTTATTCCTGACAGAGGTAAAATTTCAGGTAGGAGCTTCCACATCATTCAAGGCAGATACTCCTCTATTGAAACATGAAATTACTAGCTGTTGTTTCCTTCCTCTTAGTCTACCATTGCCTTATACAATGTGTAGGGAGTGCATGAAAAAAAGATAGTGATACTGCTGCTCTGCTGCAGCAAACAGAGAAGATGGGGGGGAAGAAGCTGTTTATTTTGTCAATTCCCATTACAACTCTAACAAGGTGTCAGAGAAGTAACTAGGCCTAGTTAAAATGGCAAAATCTTATGCTGGTTAGTGTCAGTGTCCGCAAACAACAGTCATACCCCCTTTACTCTGAATAGATTGACTTCCACAGTTAATTTTCTTCTTCTTCTTCTCCCCACGTTTACTCATAATATGCCCCAAATAAAACCTTAGTGAAAGAGCACAAATGCAATTCTGAAAAGCAAAGAGCAAGCTTTAGAGTTCAGAGATGAAGTTGTCATTCAAAACAAAGAAATAGGCAGTTGAGGACATTACAGCATTCATGCTGGCTGAATTAGAAACTCTTGAAAGCCTTTCCTCACCTGTAAAGATATGCAGAAATCAGTGCAGCAGGAAATGGATATAAAAATACACATTTTTAAGATTGTAACTACACTGAGATCTGGATTCCCTAAAGCTTTAGGCTGACATCACTTCTCAGGACTACCAGGGCCACGGCCACACTTGCACTTGGAGAATCTTTCTATTCCTAAGGTTTTGTCAGGCCTTAAAAAGTCAGCGCTTATACATAAAACTTAGTCTGTTAAGCTGCTTCAGCACGAGTAGTTATCAGGCCATATGCTATGGAAAACACATTCACATAGCAGTTGTACGGACCAAACTGTTTTTGTAGGAAAATCATAGCCCTAACTGTAACAAGGACATTGAAAAGCAAAATGTGTACAGGCTAAGGATAACTTGTGTAAGGAGAATTTATAGATTCGAGGGCTGATAAGATGGCCTTCCTCAATTAACCATCCCATTCCTTCCCCATGGTCAGCTCAGCTGTGTGTAAACCAGCTCTGAAACCCTAGCAATTACAGTCCAATTATTTTGAGGTAGAATGCTAACTACTTCACAACCTTTTATTTCCAAGACAAATTGAACTGAAATGTAGTGTTTCAGAAGTAGCTAAAGGCTCCATGTGGCAAAGTGTCGCTGTCAGGGGTCAGCTCTCCTGGCTGTGCCCCCTCCCAGCTCCCCGTGCACCCCCAGACTTCTGGCTGCCAGGCCAGCATGGGAAGCTGGATGGTGCTTGACTGCTTAGCAACAGCTAAAAACACCAGGATGTTATCAACATGATCTTCACCCCAAATCCAAACCACAGCACTATACCAGATATCAGGAAGAAGATTATCCCAGCCAAAACCAGCACAGAAAGTACGGTACGCTCAATACTTTTCCTAATAGGCATCAAGCAGCTCTTGGGTCACTGGTTAAAGCCTAGGGATGTCCTGATATCCGGAAGCAATCCCTTTTTCTCTGTGTTTCAATACAACTGTTCAAGTCGAAACCCCAGTTTCAACTCTCTGGTATAATCAGCCTAAGTGATACTGCTTTATTGTTTGCAAGGTGATAGCACAGTCCCCAGGAGAACCGATAAAGTGGAAAATTCACATTCAAATAACCCCTTGGCTCTGGAAGTCTGGTGCTTGACAACGTTTTCCCAATGTTATAGCAGGGCCAAGTATGAATCTTCCTCAAATTTTCCAGCTCCGTAGGTGCTAAAATCATACAAATATATCCATTCTGAAATGGGCTTTATCTCGTCTGCCCAAACCCAAGGTATAACTGAGTACGCTAGAGAAGCTGGAGAAGTGGAGGTGAAATGCAGAGGCTTTTCACTGCATAAGGCTGTCTTCAGCTCTGACAGAAGTAGGCCTTGCTGTGTGAAAGGCTTGTCTGCATTTGGGGTTGATTCAAGTTTTTTCAGTGTGCACTTGCCTCTTTACAATACTGCTATTTACTCGTGGGAGCAGCTGAAAGAAGAGGTCCCTAACCTTTACTGCCAGGATGTAAGTCTAAATACTGGATCTGGATGAACAGAACTATTGGGAAGGGATCAATCTGCCAATAGCCAAAGGTTAAAGCTGGGGTATAAACTAGAAAAAAAAAAAAAAAAAAATCAATCGACCATAACCCAAATCCTTTGCAGGGACAGGAAAAATGCCAAGATAGGTTGCCCAGAGCACCAGAGCACAGATTGCAGTGGCCATCAGCCAGCTAAACAGCACATTTAGGTGCTCCAGTCTTGCAGACCAACCAGCTTACACAATGCAAGTGCCGCATGTCTATCACAAAGACTCTCAAGCAGTATCACTAAACTCCCAAAAGATCATGGGTCACGTGAAATGGGCAAGGTGGGAAGCTAACCCATAATTGTCACCGTGATACCTCGCTAATGCGCCCACAGATGCCTGTCACACCTAGGTGCAGTGGGTCTAGCTGACTGCCCACTTCAGAGCTCAGCATCAATGCCAGCTCGTGGTACTCAGAATGAGCCTGTCGTTAATCCTACTGTTTATGGCCTTGGAAGAGAGCCTGACAAGTTTACTTTTTCATGTCATCCTTACCCAGGAAGGCTTGCCCTGCCTAGCCTTATCTACCCTGTCCCTCAGTTTGCACACTACTGTCAGTGGTTGATCTGCTCTGATCTTCAGCACATTTGGGGCATAGAGGAACTGTACTTCAGATGTCTGGTTTCTTCACTGTCAGTGGTCTAGTGACAATTTTGTTAGCAAACTGGGCTAACTGGGTAAGTCAGAGCAAGTGAGGAGCATGACGGCGGGTAACGAGTGGCACTGCCGAGGAGAGGAGTGTCCTGGTCCCAGCCCTGTCCCAGAATTCGCTGTGATCTCGGGCAGGCTGTGCCCCAACATCTCTGGGATTAATGCCTCCCCACTCTGACAGGACAGACAAAGGCTATTCATGCACTGAGGAACCTACATGTCAAGACACCAAAGTCACTTAAAAGACTTTAAAGGAGAGCCAAAGCACTGCATGTTGTCGACAGGTAAACCTGAGCAGGACCCTTCACTCAAGGATCAGTGTGAAAACATGTCTAAGTCAGAGGTTTTGACTGGATGGCCACCTCTTTTTTAGGTATGGATGCACTTAGGAATTTTTATAAACTTCATGAAAGGAACATCAGGGCAACACAAAGCTATTTTTTCCTACTTAGCAGCTGGAAGTTAGGTGAATTTATCAGCCTCAGTGTGGTCCCTTCTGAACAACAGTGGCCCACGAAGACGAAAAGCAAACAAGTAATCCAGCACAGCAAGGCATGATTAAAATGATCTCCATCTTGTCTTATGTACCTGGAGGAACAAACTTTTTGTTACAAGGCAGATGTAATTCAGTCTTCATGTTGTCTTACTCTTGGGAGTGAGACACGTAGCTGAGGAGGAACTGTAAAATGTGACGAATTATTTATTATAGCGTTGGGATTTTATTTGTGCGTGTGTGTGTACGGAGCGCTGTAGTTCAGTGGGGACTGAGAAACTAATTTTCAACCAGGGTGGACTGCATTTAGAGCAAAAGCATGTACTTCACTGGCTAAGGCACCAATCCCTCTTTTTCTTCTCTTTCCACTCTTCCAAATACTCCCCATATGGCATCTCCACCCATACCCAAGTGCTCAAATATAAACTAAACCACATACTCCCCCCCTGCCCATCTACAAAAGAATTTGTTCCATTGCAGTGGGAAGCCACATCGTTTATTACATCTCTGTCTAAGATGAGCCTCAAAGCAAGCATTTCATCCTCTCTCATGTAATCATCATAAGGTAGAAAATGAAATTTCCAAAACCTAAAAGCATGCTGCAGAAAGCTTCAGGGCACTGCATGTCAGTTTTCACTTTGATGTATACTATCTTTAAAAATAAGCCGGGGGGGGTCGGGTGGGGAGAGGAAAAAGATGCACTGAGTGTCTTCCTTGAGATTTCCTCTCTATTGCTTAACTCTTTAGATGAGGAAAAGAAGTAAATAATCTCTCCTTGCTGCCTGGGGTGAAAATGGAAGTGTTTTGAAGAGACATTGTAAGAACTTCTAGCACCATGGATGGTTTCACATTCCCCCTTGCATTTTAATGAAGTAAGCATCACCTCAAGGATTGCAGTGAGGCTGTAATGATTTTTAAAGCATTGGTAGAATCAGCTGACAAATGCCAGCTTCTTTGTTTCCTGACATGATTTAGAAAAGTAAGAGCTTTATGTCAGACTAGTGAACTTTATCACCTGACCCAGAAGTAAGGAGCTGTCCTGGGGGAGCTGGGATTTATTGTGTGTGTTTGTCCAGGCACTGAGTGTTAGTCCTGAAATGCCTGCTGCTGTTTATTTCCTAGGAGAGCGGAGTGGCACTCCCAAGGGTCAAGTGCAGTTGAACGTCTTTCTCTCTCTCTCTCTCTGTCCCTCTCTTGTCTGTTTAGTAAGACATTTAAGCACATGCTGTACTATGCTCAAGAAGCAGAGCTGGATGTTTTTCCCCCAGTGGCAATTGAATCCTCCCTACCTGCTTTCATCATTTGGTTGTGTCTTCAAAATAAGAGCTCCTTTCCTTGCACTGTTTTTCCAAGCCAACTCCGTATCTCTCCCCTCCTCTCTGCCACCTCCGATTTGCACTTACAGCTACTGTCACTGTCAGCTGTGCCTGCCATCTGCTTCCAGAATGTTACGAAGCTGTAATCATAAGACAATTTTAAATTTATTCATACAAATCAAAGATGTTCAGTTGCTGTCAGGGGTGGATTTAGTGCTTAGGAAGGCACGGGTCTCCTGGCAGAGGCTTTCAGAGCCAGCAGCTGGCAGAGAGAGGCTGCAGGAGGTTTCCCTGCCCAGTTTGGCCATGCCACCTCGCTCCCAACCTCCAGCGTTTCTGCATTCTCAGGGCTGGCATCAGCTCAGATGAGCTGACTAATTGTGCCAGATTATTTGCTGTTTAGTGGTGAGCTCGAATTTGGGCGAGGATGAGACCAAAGTAATTTTTCACTTGTGACCCCATTTACGCCTAGTCTGGAGAAGTATATAGCCACAGCAGTAACCTCTCTGTCTTGCTCGCTTTGCAAATAGGCTGTAGTTCAGTGTGGTTTTTCTATTCATGTTGTTTGGGATACAGGCTACTTTATGAAGTCCGAGCAGTGCCTATAACAGTGGCTTAATTGTTAAGGGCCTCTCGGTGCTGCCCTAGTACATGGTAGTAGTAATATTGGAATGCCAGTGGTGAGTTAGCTGTGTCTTCCCACACAGATAGCAGATGCTAAGGGGTACTCCTGCACTGCTCAGCTTATACTCTCAGCTTTCCAGTTTAACGAAAGAGGCTGTGATAGTATATGTTGGCATTATACGGTGGTGTGGACTGCTTCTACTGCTCTAGGAGAGATTCCACAACGTGAAACAGCTGGTGCCAAGGACTCACATAGATAATACGCACATTTCAGGGTGGTGGGGTTTCTTTACTTTCGACTTGCTCTACTCTGATCTCCCAGACTGAACATACATTTGGGGCAGGAACACGTTAGGCGCGTTCTTGGTGTGCAACTTCCAATTTGGCTTCATCCAAGGGGAGTCTGATCCATGCTCTGAGATGCAAACCACAGTAGGGATGATGGATAACTGGACAGTTCTGATCCAAACTAAAGGACATATCCAGAAAACCACTGGGATCTGCAACACAAGAAGTCCATTATTCCTCTGCTGCTCTTTCATATTTCTGTTTGCAGCATGCTCCACTGACTTGGAAACTATTTAAAATTAGTTTTAAAAATTTTACTCTGTCACAGTTCAAGCTATTTGGTGCATTGGTGTTACATTTGAACTGCCTCTGCTAGGTCTCCCAGTTTCCAAAAGCACCTCCAAGTATGCCCGTGTTTTTATAAATGTGCCTAAACAAAATCATCATTATGTGGGAAAGGCAACAGAAATGAAAAAAAAAAAAGCTGCTATATATTTCTGCAAAATAAAACTGATCCCCACATGGATTCCCTTTTCCCTCAAGACCTGTTGAGAGCCGGAGATCCAGCCTCAATGTAATGTGCCTGTGGTCTCAGTGAACCAAACGCACATCGCCTGTGCTGCCCACGGCAGCTGAGTGTTGCAGGCTCAGCTAGTAGCTGGATGCAAGCCAGCTCAGGATCATGGAGGCTGTAGATGCAAGCCAAAGAGCTGTGGTCAAACATCTGGCAGGTATTAGACCACAGAAACCAAATGAGTAGAAAAGCTTCATTTGGCTCCATTGTTGCTGCTGAGTTGATGTGGAGGAATAAAGAAGAGTGACCTACTGATTTGCAGAGGTAGTACAGCAGCTGGAGGTCTGCAAAAACAGGACGGTTTTTATCCCAGAAGGTTTATTTTTTTAATTTAGGGGGAGATCTTCAAAACACACACCGAGGAGCTAACTGTGACACACAGTGCAAAGAGAAGCAGTTTTTCCAAGGGATCAGAGTTAGGACGAATTTCATCCCCGTAGTTGTCTGCCTACGCCCTGGCCGGTGCCACGGTACTTGCTAGTATCCCCTCAAAGGTGGGAAAGCCGATGAAGGCGTACCTAATTTGAATTTAAAATTCCTGACAAGGACAGACAGTACATCAGGAGAGGAAAGGTTAAGAGTCAGCTGGTGCACTGCCTTTGTGAAGCGCTGTGGCTGGTATCATGTCACCGAAGGCTGACAACGACGCAGATGAAAGGGCAGACGTGGACAGGATCAGTGAAGGCAACAGTAATGAGAGGGAAATACCGGAGACTGGGGAGAGGCTGCAGTATATCACTACCCTGGGTGAAATGCCTGAGCCTTGGCCCCACGGTGACAGTTTGTCATCTTTGCTATCAGGTTGTGTGGGGCATCAGCAGAGATCTAGAAATGCTGGAGGAGAAGGAAATGGTGATTGTGGGTTTGTGACCAGGGCAAGCAGGCAGGAAGGCACCGAGTCCTTGAGTCATGCTGCTGGGGGGTGCCTATTGTGGGCATACAGCGGTGAGATGGGGAGTGGTACCTACCAAAAACCCATTCCAGTACTAGCGAGTGATTTAGACCCCAGGTAAGCGCAGGCTTCTTTGTAATGCTTCTTCAAATCATCTCACAAAAGGCCTGTATCATTTAAATGAACTGCAGATTACTTCAGGTGCAGGCCCAAGAGCTATGACCAGTTCTGCTACATCCAAAACGCACCAGAACAACTGCAACTTATTGAGACAAGTTGAACCAACATTCAATTCTTTGTTTCATCCCACAGCTCCTGTGTGAACATGCTGACATGCATGTCTTGGGATGGGATGTGGAGCCCCTTTACCTGTTATGCTGATTTCACCATCAAAAGCAGGAAAAATATTATTCACTCAGAGAAGGAGCCTAATCATGTTCATCATGGAGCTTGCAAGTCCTTGTTCTGGGCCGTAACAGGCCGGTGTGACAATAGGGGTCGGAGCTGATGTGAATGCTTCTGTGCTATGTGGAGTTAGCTTGTGTTTGGTCTATCTGGGCACATCTACACTGGATGGTGGGGTCCTGGGTACATACCTCAAAGAGCCTGGAAGGCCTAATCCTTCATTCTCCAGGTCTGAATAGACTGTTTCCTTTCAGGCCCTCTCATCTCAGTTTCGTTTCTGTGAAAACCGTGGTGGGATGGGATGGTGATGCTCCCCAGGAAACAGGCACCTCACCAGACATGCATCTAGGGTCTCAAAAGTTTTCCCAGGCCCTGTAGCTGCATCCCTGTGCCTGAGTTCCAGCTGCTTCAATGGGGACATGGCACCCACTGCCTGATAGTGCATTGTGGTCATCAGTGAGGACACGCTTCACAGCCCTGGGATGGAGGCAGTAGGTATGATTACAGTCAAGGATGCTGGAAAGAAACTGATTCTTGGGAAGCAGAAATTCAAGGTGAGACGAAAGCATTTTCTTATTCTTGCCTAAATAAGCCATATATAGACTTGTCTAGGTTTGAATACAGGTGGGGTTTTTTTTTTAGAAAATGCATTCAGCAAGTCAATTTTAAAATAGCTTGGATCCTGGCTAGTCAGAGCTTCACATCTAAGGAAAGACATGGACCTGTTGGAGTGGGTCCAGAGGAGGGTTACAAAAATGATTAAGGGATGGAACACCTCTCCTGTGAGGACACGCTGAGACAGTTGCTGTTGTTCAGCCTGGAGAAGAGAAGGCTCCGGGGAGACCTTACTGCAGCCTTCTAGTACTTAAAGGGGGCTTGTAAGAAAAATGGGGACTAACTTTTCAGCAGGGCCTGTTGCAATAGGACGAGGGGTAATGGTTTTAAACTAAAGGAGGTACAATTTAGGCTAGGTATGAGGAAGAAATTTTTTACAGTGGGTATGATGAAACACTGGCACAGGTTGCCCAGAGAGGTGGTAGACGGGAAATCTACCAAATCCACCAATACCAAAAGAGATCTCTGGAAACATTCTTCAAGGTCAGGTTTGATGGGGCTCTGAGCAACGTGATCTATTTGAAGATGTCCCTGCTCATTGCAGGGGTGTTGGACCAGGTGACCTTTAAAGGTCCCTCTGCACCCAAACTATTCTATGATTCAGGGTCCTGACTTTACTCTTCGCTTGCCCCAAATCCCTCAGGACTGCGGGCTCCACCAGTGCATGGTCACTGCAGCCCAGGCTGCCTCCAATCTCGACATTACCAGTTAACCCACTTGTGTTGGTGACGAACAGGTCCAGCATGGCATCCCCTCTGGTAGGGCTGTCTATTAACTGGCTTAAGAAATTATCCTCCATGCACTCCAGGAGTCTCCTGGATTGCCTGCACCTCACTGTGCTACTTTTCCAGCAGATATTGAGATGCTTGAAGTCCCCCAGCAGGACGAAAGCCTGCAAGCACAAGCACAGTGTCTCCTGTAGCTGGAGTAAGAAGGTTTCATCAATAGACTCCACTTGATCAGGTGGCCTGTAGTAGACACTAGCCATGAGGTACCCTTTATTTGATGTAGAGGGCAACATCTCTGCCCTTCCTTCCTCGCCTGTCTCTTCTGAACAGCCTGTAGCCATCAATAGCCACACTCCAGTTGTGGGATGTGTCCCACAAAGTTTCAGTAATAGCAACCAGTTTGCAGCTTTCTAGCAGCACGGTGGCTTCCAACTCTTCCTGTTTGTTGCCCGTGCTGTGGGCATTGGTGTAGAGGCGCTTCAGCTGGGCTGTCGGCCACGTCACCCTATTAGAGGAGCACCCCTTAGTTCCTTTGAGGTCTTTCACTGGTGCAACAGGCTGAAGGCTCTCACTAGTACCCCATACCTCTAACCTTGCTGTGTAATCCCACAGCTTGTCATGGGTAAGTCTGATATTACCCCCCTCCCCCTTTGAGTCTAGTTTAAAGTCCCATCAATAAGCCCCACTAGCTTGCGAGCAAAGCTATATATTAGGTTAATACCCTGTAAACTCTGAACCTCAGCCTGTTCCACACAGCTTCAGCCCTCAGTTATCTTATCTTATAACTGCCTTTGAAATTAAAAAGTCTGCTGAAGTAATTATTGCTGTGTAATGGGAAATATAATTTCTCCTTAAAATACTGTAGAAATTATTTTTATGTGCAGCCTGCAGCGAAATATAGGTACAGGTCTATGGGTCATGCATAGGTTACACCAAAATCTGGCTTTGGTGGTAAACTATGCAGCTCTTAAATATTGTTTCTTCAAATCCAGCCCAGTATTCACGGTAGGATTGGAAACAGCATTGACTGCTGACTGCTCACATTAAATGATCGAGTGCTCCCAGGGCAGTGCTCCTTAAGGGGCATGTGTTCAGAGGAACTCAACATCTAGCTTCCTAAGTTCCTAGATCTGATTTTAAGCATGTAATTAGCAAAATTAAGATAGCACTGTCTTGTTTGTGCTGGTGTGAAAGCTCAGAACAGCATACGAAGTCATAAAACAGCAATATTAATTTGGAGGCAAATAAAAGTGGGCAATTTTGATTTGAAATTTCTTTGTTTCAAAGTCACAGAGTGAAAACATGATTATAACAAATAATAGGATTTTTCAAGGTGCTTCTTATTAGAGGATTTAGATCAAGGCTTACTGTTTGTTCTCTATATGCAAATGATAAATATTTTGCTTTTTACAAAATAATTATTTTCTAACCCAAGGGCTAATACCTGCAGCTACACTTGTGCTTCAACACACTCTTCGGACTTGAAAAGCACTCATAAATTACAATCTAAACTGCAATTTCACGTCCTCTTAGAAACCACTCTAACAGAGTCATGGCAAGTCATTGAGCTAGTTGGCAGGGCAAAGCCTGTCACTACACTAACACTTGCGGGCATGTAACCTGTTTTCCCTTCCTCAGTCTGCCACATCAATTTGAGGTTGGGTAGGCATTATGCAAAGCAATAGCTGCTACCATTTCAGACATATGTCTAATTCCTCTTCAGTTCGCAGCCATTTCTATCCCATCCTACTGCATCAAGGTTTTGACATCACACACGTAGTGTTTTAATGAATCTGAGGGAAAGGGAGCTAAAAACATAATGGGAGCCACGGTTTTGCCAGGAACACAATAGACCGTGTGAAGACCATAGACAGATGGTCCATTAAATGCTTGTCCTTTACAGCCATGGGGAATATCACTCACACAGTAAAAACCACGGCCTCAGGCCACCCCCACAGCTAGGAGACATGCAGAGGAGAAGAGTGCTGCACATTTTCCAAGGGCAGACTTGGAGGGTTTCCAGTGACAGAGGCTGGGGACATGCAACCTGGAGGACCCTGCAGGACCAACCTCCCCTTGCCTTCTGTAGGTAGAACAGAGCGGTGGAGAGGGGTGTTGAAGCACCTCTGGGACCAGGCTTGGTGCCACGGAGGCTGTGGAGGTCTCTCCACAGCAGAGCTTCAGGGATGTCGTGCTGCACCAGATTACTAAAGCATTGCTAAAGTTACACGAGGTTATCACCTCTGTGCCCTGGGTGTAAGGCACATCCATGAAATGTTTCACTGCAACTGAAATCAGTGCCTCATACCCCTGTTCTTTGGTGGTCTTCATGCGAGTGCATGATGCCTGTGTGTCTTTCTCATGGGAAACACCCCCCTGAGGCCACTGTGGGTATCACTACCACCCTTTATCCCCTTGTGCCTTGTTCTGTGTTTTCTCTTAGGCTCAGGCTTGTGCTGCATTGGCAGCCCAGACTCCTATTATAGACATCTGTTTTGAGTTTGGAGGGTTATTTGTTTGGTGGTTTTGGTTTTTTTCTTCTAATTTTTCTCCCTTTTACTTTTGACTCTTCCCCCCCTCTAAGTTTCCTCTAGTAATATTTTCTCAGCTTTTATCTTCTCTGTTCCTCTTTTCTCTTTTTCTCTCCTGTCTCTTCAGGCATCTTTAACTGGATCTGCCTGCTCAGTGCACTGTCCTGCAGAGTGAGTATGTCCTTCAGATGACCAGTGTGCAAGCTTTAGAAAGACCTCCTCTTCCCTCCCCCCCTGCCATTTACTGTCTGCAAAAACGACAGCGAAGTGGGAGAGAGGCTCTCCCTCCTTCCAAGGACACAGTGCCACCTCACTTGGAAGTGGTTTTCCCTGACTTCTGCAGCTAATGGAAGAATAATTTCCCTTCCTACTTACTTTGATGTGTTTCTTTCTCCAGTTCCCATTGAGTGAGGCACCTGTGTGGGGGTTATTGGCAGCCAGGCACTTTGTCATACCCTCTCTCAGGTAATGGGTTTGATTTTCATGTTCATTAAGATTGCTCAACACCTGGTAAAGTGCTGCTTTTAGGACTCTCTAGTCTGCCGAGCTGGTGTAAAAGGGATTTTGGCACAAGTGAGAATAAAGACCGATACTGCCATTACCAGCTGTTCAAAATGACTTGTTACTTAGTTTTCTTTGTGAAATTGGTGCTATCAGTGATATGAGAGAGGCAGGATGTTCTTGCCATTAAAAACAATGCACAGTGACTTGGGGGATTTCAGACTTACTCACATTTTTGCCTATTGAGTAGTGCATAATACCCATTAGGTAACACAGCTTCAGCCCAGTTTTGGTCTCTAAAACATGAAAAAATTCTTCCCTTTTAAAGGTGCTGGAGGATTTATCTGCTTTAGGATTATTTTTTATTTGCACAGCACAGATGGCCCCACCACCGTTGTCTTCACATGGAATTAATCCAAATTCCTCATCTGCAATAATTATTTTTTGCAGATGTACTCAGTTTCTTCTCCTTGGATATATTCATTTGTAGGATGTTCATGAGAAGGACTTTTGCATGGGCTGAGCTTTGTCTGTTTCAGAGGTGGATAAAGCCCAGTTACCACTAAGCACTTAGAAAAATTTATGATTCCATATGCTGAGTTTGTGTGGACCATAATTTTGCTTCAAAATCAATGGCTACCTTATTTTTCAATGGTTTCCCTTGAACAGAAATTGTAGAGGAAAACTGTGTATTCTTTCTTGCATTTATAAAATATTAATACTAACCTGTGCTTAAAAATAAATAGGTCTTAAGAGTTTCAAAAACCTGACATTTTATGTTCCTTCTATAGTTTCTTTTTCAGTCAAAATTTTCCCTTTGAATGACTCAGGCATAAGTCATTTCCACAACATTGGCACTTCTTGACCTCGTACTTTCATAGTAACTGTTACAATTTGCTTCAGTCATTTTCTTTGTTGGTGAGATGGCATGTGTCTCTATTAGATGACCTTTTAAGTCCCTTTTTTTGTGAAGGAAACAAAAACAAATGTCAAGTCTGAGTAGGTTTTCTCTGTATTTTAAAGTCTTCCTGCAAAAGTATCTGATGCACCATCTTGAAGGAGACAAGGAGTGTGAATCTGCAGATATATGTGACCATATCTTCTCAAGGTCACAGTTTTCAGTGAGTGCAACTACACCAAGACACTACATTGCACAGTGACAAAAATTGCCAACTTTTGTCTGCTAAACAGCCAGGCCTCAATGTTCTCCACTTGCAACCAGTTCTGTCTTCATAGAGGGTGTTCTAGAGTTTGCAAAACGCTATGGAACATACAGGAATGCTTCAGTAGAGTGATTATGCACTCAGTAAATCTCATAATAATGTGGTATTATATTTACTTTTATATTGTCCTTATTTTTAAAAAGGTGCAGACCATTAACTTCAGATTTCAGAATTGAGGAAGTTCACACCTTTGCAGTGTTTCTTCAGGTGGTCAGCAAACTTTGAAAGACATTGTGATTCACATACCGTTCGTTCACCTTTTCATTCTCATCTCAGAAACCATGAGCACTAGAGACATCATTGTTAGTAAAGACAAGACAAACTTTGAAACAATTCTGCATAAGTGGGTAAATCTGACAGGAATCTCTGCAATGAGGGTGAATTTACACATACTTGTTACGTACACCTGTGCGCAAAAAATATATATTAATTTTCTGCAAGGATTCCCTGATTCATTTAAAGTTATGTATGATGTAATGCTTCCATCCTTTGACTCTTTCACAGAATCACAGAATCATTAAGATTGGAAAGGACCTTCAAGATCATCAAGTCCAACCGTTAATCCAACACCACCATGCCCCCTAAACCATGTCCCAAAGCACCACATCCATACATTTTTTGAACACTTCCAGCAATGGTCACTCCACCACCTCCCTGGGCAGCCTGTTCCAATGTTTGACCACTGTCTCTGTGAAGAAATTTTTCCTAATATCCAATTTAAACCTTCTCTGGTGCAACTTGAGGCCATTTTCTCTCATCCCATCACTAGTTACATGGGAGAAGAGACCAACACCCACCTCGCCACAGCCCCCTTTCAGGTAGTTGCAGAGAGCGATAAGGTCTCCCCTCAGCCTCCTCTTCTCCAGACTGAACAACCCCAGCTCCCTCAGCTGCCTCTCATAAGACTTGTACTCCAGACCCCTCACCAGCTTTGTTGCCCTTCTCTGGACACACTCCAGCACCTCAGCATCCTTCTTGTAGTGAGGGGCCCAGAACTGAACACAGTATTTGAGGTGAGGCCTCACCAGTGCCGAGTACAGGGGCACGATCACTTCCCTACTCCTGCTGGCCACACTATTCCTGATACAGGCCAGGACACTGTTGGCCTTCTTGGCCACCTGGGCACACTGATGGCTCATATTCTCCCTCACCAGCTTCGTTGTCCTTCTCTGGACATGCTCCAGTAACTCAACATCCTTTATTGAAACATTAATACATGTTTTGTACTAGGAGATGAAACCAATATTTTACCACCTTCCACCTCTGTCTTTTAGTTTTTCTCTAATTCTTTCTAGACTGTCATTCCATTAACTTTTATTTGCAACTTCATCCTCTTAATTTGCAATGTGTAATGTAATTCTTTTCAAATTACCTGCTCTTTTCCATTTGCCAGTGTGGCTACCTCATTATTCTGCTGCTTTTCTTCCTCCCATGATCATCCCTCTTTCTTTCCATCCTGCAGTTCTGTATGTAAAAGTGAAGACTCCTCCTCTGCTGCTGCAAACTTTCCAGGGAGTGAGAGTTTTGCCTGCTACTTCACCTTTGGCAACAAGGGTGAAAACCTTTCCATTGGTTCAAATTATAAAAAAGGTAATAGAACTAGAGAAAGAAGCCTGAGGTCAAGTAATAGTGCAGATGTGGTTGTCTTCTCGGTTCTTCATGTCTCTTGTCCTGGACTTCCTTCTTCTTTTCACATGTGCACATCAATGATGAATATTATGCTGTGCAGGTGGGGTCCACTGGTAGCATCCTATGCTTCCCTATTAAAGATAAAAATCCCATTGCATTCCGTGCCCTTCAGTTGTTTCCTGAGGACACTGGCTACTCATTAACATAAATAATCAGCATTATTTCTATTTGTGGAAAAGTACCTCTGTGGGCTTTTGGGGAGCGGGGGGCGGGAGGGGGGGCAGAAGGGGACAAATGAGAGATGAGTGAATTGTCTTTCCATTTCCTTCGTACATCACATCTGCCCAGTTGTGTCATGCTTTACTGCTGACCACCCTTGGGGACACAGGTCCACGTAAGCCTGCAGGAGCCTGGATGCTTTGTGTGTCCCTTTGGAAGCTGCAGCTGGAGAACACTGGCTGCCCTAGTCAGGGGGTGGTTCCTCCAGCCCTCAGCTCAGGTAACATCCAGACATGCCAGACCCAACGGCTCCCATTAGCTTTTCTGTCAGCTGTGCATTGCCTGACAGTTGTCAAACAGCTACAGAGGTGGCTTAAATTGCTCTGTTCCCTGGTATCTGGTCCACATCATTGCATGGGTTTTGAGGGATGGGTAGCTTCTGAATTCAACACCAACAGTCAACACACAGATTTTAAAGTTGCTGGAGATGCTTTTACGATCCTCTTGTCAGACCTTCTGGCTAGCCTGGGCCCAAGAGTTGCACCACACGGTGCCTATATTTAGTCTAGAGCTCCACTTAAGTGCAGTGCTTTCCTCATCAGGGCAGAAATAAGGGTTTTGGAGAAGAAAGAGGAGAGAGGATGACCATCTTCCTGCCCTTCTTTATTACAAATTCTCATATGCGTACAAATCAATTGCTTTTTATAGCTTGCATGTGAGTGCAAAGATTAGGCACGTACTAAAATTTGAAAATAATTTCCTTTTGACATGCACCAGGGTTGAGTCTCTTAAGGGACGTTATCACCACTAATGGTGCACCCAGAAAAATGTGGTTCAGGCTAATGTGAAAACTTATATGACTTTTGTAATTTTAATATTTTTTGACTAGAACTTCATACATGTGTTCTTATCAGCATTGTGTGCTGGCTGCAGGAAAGGCTTTTGCTTTTTTACGGCTTCTGGTAAGAAATATACTTTATCTGTAGTTTTCATAAAAGTGAAATTAATGTGGTAAGTGTTGAAGCAGGGTTCTGTGTTTCCCTTTTTCCCTGGCTCCTCAGAAAAAGTGTAAGTTGTAAAGGACACGTAGTGCTTTCCATGTAGAAAGATAATACTAGTTCTTCCTTTCAAACTTCTGCTTTTGGCACTAACACATTAAAGCTGGGTCTCTTCCCTGCAAGAACTCAAGGTTAGTTGTGTGTCCACCACATTTCTCCACATGGTAGGCTACTCCTAGTTTCACTTAGAAGTGGCATTAGCGTCGTAAAGCTGATTACATTTGAAACAAAACTTTTCTAATGGTGCCATAATGACTGACATAAAGGCCATTCCCCGTCGCTTACTGCAGGAGCCGACAGCTTTTAGCACAGGTGGCCATTAGCTGCCAAGAAAATACCTGACCCCAAGCTTATTATTTATTAGCTGTAAGTGTCCAACCAGACAGTCATTACATAAAGTACGAAATAACGTAATTTCCTTTTTCATGCGTTGAAAGGATACGGCACTCCCGAGGCACTGACGGCAGGAGGGACGGTCCCACCCTCCGCAGCCAGCCCCGTGCCTCTTGCTCGGGGGGCAGCGAGTGCTGGAAGGGGGCTTCTCCTTCCCGCTTCCAAAGGTTTTGCTCCTTCAGCTGTGAATGGCCCTGTTCAAGGAGCACGCCGCTGCTCCGCAGTTCTTCGGACCGAGAAAGTGCAAAGAGGAGGAAAGTCCTCGCACTTTTCCTGACCCTGGGTGAAACGGTTCTGATTCGAACCACATTTGGGGTTACGTTTAGAAAAAATCCAACACACTTTGCACAGCAAGAAATGTCACCAATGAATTCGGGTAGCTTCTGGCTTTCGTGGGGAGCAACAGGGGATCCTTGTGCAACCAGCTATTGACATGGCAGTTTGGGGCTTTTATATGACCTGCTCTTTAAAGCAGGCTAGTTTCCTTCAAAAGGATAACTTTCAAGGCTTCAGGGTACATTCCCCTTGAAACTGGATAGTAAAGATGTTCTTTATCCTGATTCAGCACGATCCCCAGGTAGGAGAACGCACTATTTCAATATTCCTGTCTAGGCAAGAGGGATCTTCAAAGGAGAGGCTGAAGAAATCAGGTCGCCTGCACTGGGATGTCCACAGTGCCGATGGCCAGGACATAGATAGAGGCCCAGAAGCACACACAGCTAAGAGTGCAGTGTTTCGCACATTTTCTGCACATACAACAGCTAAGCAGGAGCCAAGTGCTTTTTTAAGCAGCTCAAGCAGCCTACAGCTGAAGCTCGCAGTAAAGTTAAACACTACTGCATCACTTAAACGTGTGCCCATTACACAGAATCAGGGTTCTCATTAACAGCCCTGTCAGCAAAGCCTCAGTGATACACATTTGAAAATGGATGACGTTCCAGGGTAGAGAATTTTATGCTCATGCAGGCTTCTGATTAAATGAGTTATATTATACTAAATTTTCTGAGCTTCTTTTTTCTAAGAAATAACACAGATAATGAAGTTGTACTTGCACATAGCTAAAGCAAAAAAAACCCCAAACCCCTTGCATTTCTCCTTAAAGCTTATAAAGTTTCTGACGTTTTCTCCAGGTCAGAGACACTGCGTGCAAATACCTGTTCTGCCATTCAGTCACTGAGGTAAAAGCTAAAATCAATCCTTCCCCTGGAATAATTGCCTAGCAAACAGGATGCGTGTAATCCATTTTCCTTAGTAATGAAATAATAATCTTCAGTTAAGATTCAGGTACCGTATTTTACTTCTTATAATGAGCACAGTTTTACGACGGATGAGTGGAGTTTGCAGTACATAACATCACTGACAGCTGCAGAATTCCTGTCATGTGCACCAGAGCTGGATTAAATAGAAGTACGTTTCTCTGGGCAGTAACAGCGTGTAGAGAGATTAATTTGCAACCTATGCCTACTTTACTGCATATGCGCAAACCTTATTTTCCCTGTTAATTCATTGCATGGACATACCTGTTACCGTTTTATTTATCCATTAAGCTATGTTCTTGCTGTTATATTGCATCTCAGTTAAGTACAGACAGATTATTAATCTGTGAGATCTACTGTGGTGACCGCTCTTGTATGTCTCCAGATCCCAATGATTTGGCAATATCATTTCACACAATTTGGGGTGAAGACCCTAGATTATGCACTGCACCCCCTAATTTGTTTGCACCATAGGGATGGGAGATTTTAGTTTCTGAAATAGCAGTGACTTGGCTGATTCATGGATTCATGATTTTGTCTGGTGCTAGCTATATCCCGAAGAGCAAACAGGAACAGAAAGGTCATTAAAATACGTCTCTCCACCTACTGCCTAGTTTATATTCAGGTTTTGATGCATTGGTGGAAAATATCTTCCTGTTTCAAATGAAGATTAATTCCTAATTGCCACAGTCCTCATGAGGATGCTTTTGCAGCTGATTAAGAACTGTCTTAACAACTATTTTTAAAACGAAACCTTTAAGCCGCAGACCTGCCATCATCCATGAGTCATCCTCCTCACTGACTGTTGGATACTGCTGGGTCCGGTTTGAGCCTGGCTTTACGGCACCGGTGCCTCTTTAGTGCCTCTTTAGCGCAGATGAAACAGCAGCAGTGTGTTTGTGCCGGGGGACAGCTTGGGGCGGGGGGCATGAAAGGAGCCTCTGGGGCTTCCGCGGGACGGGCCGTCACCTCACGCTGCCGCGTGCTGCTGATGCCAGCAGTCTTCATCAGCATGCTCCGTCAGCAGCGTGCAGGCTGAGAGGCGTGCAGGCTCTGCCACCTCTCTGGTCCCGGGAGCGGTCCTCTGAGGGCAGAAAGCACCTTAGGGCGTCGATGGGAGGGTGCGCTGCCTCCCCAACTGAATGCGGGTCGGTGGAAATAACCGCGCCTCTGAGGGTTTTCAGATGGCCTGCACAAAACTGTATGTGGGAAAGCAAAACGAGGGGGACAGACAAAGATTCGTTGTCAGTCACTGCAAGGGTGGGAGTGGTAAATCTTCTCAAGATGAAGGGATTAATTTTTCCATCCTTTGTTTCATGACTCCCTATCATTTCTGGAGGAGGTTTGCTACTTCTCAGTCCCCCAAGGCTCATTCTTTCTTCCATTTAATGAAATCCATAGGGTCGGTTCTCAGGTCCCAGGTGTACATGTTTAATGGCTACTACCTAAGTAGGAAGGCATGAAGAAGAAGCTTGAGGCTGACACTTGTGCCTGAGAGAAGATTTCCTCCCCTAGCTTGGATGCTGGGTTTCATGTCGCATTGCCATGTTTCTCCACAGTATATGTAGCAAACCTCTGTATTTCCATCTTCACAAGTGGAGCTTTTGCTGTAACAGGAAGTTGCACAAAACCAGAAGCATGTTTTGAACTTACGGATCTCTGTTTGTTTAAGATACATGTAACTCTAGCAGCACAAAACTGCTCAGGACAAAAAAAACCCAACCCAAACAACCAACCACTGAGTGGTCATGAGATTATTGCTCTCTCACGGTAGGGAAATCTGTTTAATCTCCCATAACAGACTATTCACTACTAAGCACCCTGGTCCAGTCACTGTGAAGCAGGAGGCTGTGCACAGCCAGAAATAGCAGTGGAAAAGAATGGACAATGGGCAGCACATTCCTCCCACCGCCCTGGAGATACTGAAGAAACAGAAGGGTAAGTCTCCTTCAATCTGGAACCAAGCCACCCACAGCAAAACTTTCATCAGAAAGGGGCTATTGGCAATGTCCAGTATTAGAGCCCAGCTTCTAATCTGCAACAGGCTTTTATTAGGATTCACTCACAAACAAGACATGTGGTAAGGCTATAATATCAAGGACACAGTGAATTTAGTGTCTCATACACAAAGTACTCCATTTTTAAAGTATTAGGCTTGACTCCTGACAGTGGGCACAGTGCAGATCCCCAAGAGACACCCAGACAACCATCTGCCCTGTGAAGGATGCAGCCTGTCCTTGCTACCACCCAGAGAGAGGAGAAAGAACAGACCCTGCACCATGAGACATAGCTCTCACAAAGGAGAGAGAGAGACATCCTCTACATTTGAGTTTGTGGTCACAGGCACAAGATCAAAAGGCAGTATGGTCTTTAATATGGGAGTAAGAGTGTGTAACTCATGATGAAGTTTATGCAACAAAACACTCTTTTCCCTAGCAGCAATCAGTGTTGGTCCTCCCTCTCCTCTTTCTGACATGATTCCCCCCCACGCCGAAACCAATGTAGGATTCAGACAGCAGAAATGAAACAAGATGGTATTTACCTCCTCTACACCCTCACCCCACCAGAATGATTTTATCACATAATAGCCAACCTAAATAGTGTTCAGTGCAGTGCAAATCATGCTTTGCATGCAAATGCAAAGACAGTGTTACCACAGGAATGAAGTCTATTGAGGCATGGGGCAAGGAGAAGCTGGCTGCCGCCTTCTGAACAGACCCGAGTGGTGCAGCAAGATGTTCACAGCTTCAGGGAGGGCAGGAGTATCACTCCTGCTTTTGCCAAACTCTTAGCTTTGACTTTACTGCCCAGTAAAAGACATTTCCAGATTCAGGAAGCCAACAGAGATTTAGAAGCACAGAGATCTGTCCTCTACCCAGACAGTCCAACGGTTCAGACAATATTTTTTTATATGAAGGCAGAAATATCGGCGTACTCTCCATCTGGCATTGGCTCTCTATTTACCATCATTCCTCAGCTTCAGAGAAGCAGTAAATGACTCCTTGCTCATACAAAGACCAGGGCTTCATGGGAAGACAGATTTAGCCTGCTGTCTGCTGCATCACCTTGGCCCTTTGGATTCAGACTGCTGAAAACCCTCAACAGCTTTTTTCCAAGGATTTGATACTATGCCCCACAGTCACATCATAATCATCTAGCCAGAACTGCTAGTACCTTCACATCCCTGTGCTGGAGGCAAGAGCATCCAAATGCACTAATGTACTACACAGCGCTGATCACCATTTCCCAGCAATGTGCAGTTGACACGGCTGATGGAGGTATTCTGTCCTGACACCTCTCCCATTCCCACGAGAGCATCACCACATGCTGTCAAAAGAACTCACTGGTCAACTGGCAGCCATCCATGCTAAATAACTGGGTGCAGCCCTATGGAAGACTTTTATCAAATGCTTCTCTGCCTGTGCTTGAAATCGCCCATCTTGTTTTTATCGCTGATTGTTAACAATCCCTCACTGGCTGCTGAAGGCTGAGGGTATGCAGCAAACACACTTGTCCAGGCTATCAATTTGATCTAAGTATTGTTCTCATCTTGGCTGTCCATGCTTTGTGCACCCTTATCTAAGTTGCTTCAGCACTTCATACCTTCTGTTTCTCCTGCTGCTCCATGTCAATATTGTCTGTTTACTCTGCAGAGAACATAGAGGCTTTATTTGCACAACAGGGCCCCAAACTTGGCTGGGGCTTTTGGTGGATAAAGTTCCTCCTGCAGATAAGGCTTGAATTTTAGTGTTATCCTGGACTTAGGCTGAAAGACGCACACACTTTCACAATTGCTGCACAATTCCAGCTAGGATTCAAAGGCAACAAATAGCAAGGTGACAGATCGCTACTTCTGCCTTGTGGTATGTAAGCAAAGGAATTAGCAGGCTGTAACCCCGCTGGCATACAGAGCCTGGAACAGACTGAGATTGACAAGCACTGATGTTTGTGTCAGCTGAAAAAGAAAGCAGCAACAAAAAATGTAGAACAAAGAACAGTAATACTTCAGAAAATTTCCCATTGAAAACAAGGGAATCTCAATTACTGGCAGAACACAACATCGGCTGAAATTTTCAAAGAGCAGAAGGACCAATTTTAAAGTGCTCAGCATGCCCAGTCAGGGCCATGTTTTCAATTTAGCTCAGTTCCCATGCAGGCAGATAAACAAGAGCCAGATTTTTAAAATCACTCAGTATCCGGCTGTTTCCATTGCAATAATTCTGGCCCAGTTTTTAAACAGAGCTCAGCACCACCCAACAGGCTGTGTCATTTCAAAAGTTTGCCCCAAGTGACTTCACACCTGGGGTCATTGCTTCGTGTCAGAGGCTGAGGTCACCTCCATTTCTGTCTCCTTGCTCCCTTTCTGAACCCTGATGTGGTCTGAGTAATGTGAAGTATCAAATAACTTTTCTGGGTATGCGTAGAGAGATGCACCACATAGACTGTGGCACAGTGATCTTTACAGCTCTGCCAATTTGCCAGGCGCTTTTGAGCTGCAAGAGCCAGCATTATGCTTTGACCTGCCAATAGTGCTGACTCATGTCAAATTATGTCACCTTCCAAATGTCTAGGTTTGGAGGTCCTAACCTATTTTCACATGCAGATGAAGTCAAGAGGTTTTTTTCCTGAAGTCTGCGGGAAAGCTGAAAAGAGAGCAGACACCATGGTTCAGGGAAGACTGTGTGTCAGGTGATGTAAAACATCATCTGGATATCGACACAGTTATAGAAACTGCAGCCTTCCTTCATCAGCATGTCAGTGTGAAGCTTTTCAAGGGCTGGAGTGGAGTAACCAGCTAGTAGAAGCCAGCCTGGGAGTCCTAAGCCACACACAGCTCCTGTACTCTCTCTCCACCTTTCTGGGAGCTTGTAGGAAGAGCTCAATAGGCAGCCAATATGCATGGGAAAGGGTAACGTCTTCTGCACGAGTGCTTACTGTCTTGCATGGTTCTTGCATAAGTGGAGAGACACAGTTCAGTGTAGGGATGAAGGGCAGAAATTCTCAGAAGTTGAGTGGTCTACCAGAAGAAAAGAAAAAGCAGAACTGTTCCCTTTTGTTTGGGTTGGTTTTGTTGTGTTTTTTTGTGTTTGGTTTTGTGTTTGGTTTTTTTTTTTTTTTTTGTTATGCTGTTTTTCTTTTAAGTGAAGATCCAGGAGACACACAGGGAAGGGCAGAAAACAGAGTTGATCAAAAAGGCAGCCCACCACATGGACAGCCTCAGGGTGTGCACACTGAGGCATGGTTAACTGAAGACACTTTTCTGCTTTCAAAGTTGGTTTAAAATGTTTCTTGCTCAGACCAAACTCCCTGAAACAAGAAAGGGCTTGAAATGCAGGTGAATTTCAGTCTCTTTAAAAAAAGAAGCTGTTGTTCATTTCCCTGTTGGAGAGGGATGTGTCTCCCCATTTGAAGCTTCCTCCTCTGTCATTCCTTCCTCTCATTTCCTCGAGCCCCCTTGCTGTGTGACCGTGTGACACGCAGCTGTTCGGTGAGAATCGAGAGAGATATTGGCAGTTTGGGAGCTGTTTTTCCTGCTTATGTATGCAAAGAACATAATTGCTAAGTGCATCATCTGTTGTAATTTACACATCCACACACAGGATCAGGGCAGTCTTCACGTAAGGATGCAGTGCCTTATTTTCTCCTTCTCTGCTTTTCTGGGCAGGAAAATATTAGGTCTCCTGACCTCGTTGTGCCAGGTGCTGCACAAATGCCCTAAAAGGTGATCCCTGCCCCAAATAATTTACACTCTCAAGACACCTGCAGAGAACCAGCACAGCGACAGTATTTATTTAACTCTGTCACTTCACACACAGGCAGTGCAACTGTTTGAAACTACTTGACTAAAGTCATGTATGGAGGTCTGCAGCAGGTGTGAGAAGTTAGCAACACCAAACGCAGTATTACAAAACCACTCTGCAGTCTCAGACCCACCAGAGCAAGAGTTGTGTTGCTCCTGAACATTATCTAAGCAGGAGGCAACCAAGGAGCTGGCAGTCACTACTGGTCTGCAAGATAGAAATAGTAGCTCTGTAGTAATAAGTGGACAAAAGACTTAAAAAAAAATCAAGAGAGAATGTGAGAAGAATTTCCAGTTGGCTTCCCTGTCAATTGTTTTGCCTCTCACTGTCACAGTGATTTGATTTTTCATGATCTTCTGCAGCAGAAACCAAGCCAAGACACTCTTCTCCTTTAAAACCTTCAGATGCAGGTAAGGCAGAGTCCCTGCCTGAAAGTGGAGACTGCACAGCCATATCAGAGACCTCAGAAACCAGCACTGTGCTCCATGAGTACAGGGAAGGGGGTTGTCATTCCCTTTCCACTCCCTTAAGTAAATCTGCAGCTCCCAGTGCACCTTGAACTCCTTCTCCTGGTTGCGCCGCTTCCACAAGATCCCCCAGTTACCCTTTAGGATCTTCAGCAATAGTCCCTCGCTGTCCAGACTCTTTTGTGTCTGTGGTGGACCCCAGGGATGTTTATGTTAGGATCCTTTACTCATCAGCCTCTGACCATGCTGTCTCAGGAAATGACACGGAGCCTCATCTCCCTCCCTGGTGCCTGGGGTGCTGCTGTAATCTCCGCTTAAGCAGATTCAGAAGATAAAATTTCCCCTCAGACCGTGTTCTTTAAAAGAACATTGCATCTTCTGCAAATGCAAGGAAGGCCTGCTGAGCGTCCGCCGCCCTTGGCATGCCAGTTCCCTCCCAACGTGACTCTTCTGCTCGGCAAAGCAGAAAGCTGCGCTGTTGGACGCCACCTTGTGTACGGCACCACCAGAAGCGCGGGAGATGCGGGCTGTCACCGAGTACCGGGCATTTTCCACACATATGCTTTCACGGTGATGCTTTGCATGTTCACCCAAATTGCTTCATTTGCTCCAGCTGTGCCATGGGAACGTGTCCCCCGAGGCAGAGCCACAGCCACCAGAGGGCATTTGAAGGACACCAGATCAATGGGTAGCAGGCAGCTGGCCACCAGACGAGCCAGCCTTGCCTGTGTGACACACTGTGCCAAGCTGTAGCATGTGTCAAGCAGTCTTATCCCAGTGCCTTTCTCATTCTGTCTTTCTGCAGTTGCCCGTGGGTGCTCTGGGTTAGTGGTTTGCAGCAGACGTGGTGTAGGTTGTTCCCATGGCACAGCTGGATCTGCTGCTGCAAATGGGCAGTAGCTGAGGTGGAGCAATGCTGCTGAATAGACTGCTGAATAGCAACACCTCTTTTGATGGCACCCTTCAAAATAGCTGTGGAAGTAAATATCAGACATAGCTTTGTTCATCATTTGTTCATGAGTTTTAGTCATCTGCTCCCCTCATTTAGTTTTCCTGGACATTAAGCCGGAAGTCCATGATTTTCATACCTTTTTCCATTT
Organism: Phaethon lepturus; assembly: GCF_000687285.1. Lineage (NCBI taxonomy): Eukaryota > Metazoa > Chordata > Aves > Phaethontiformes > Phaethontidae > Phaethon > Phaethon lepturus. The sequence goes on from NW_010542678.1 coordinate 33,769, forward strand.
ATTCTCTCCCACAGGGCAATCTTTAGCTAGAGAATACACCTATGCTCTCCATTTCAACCTCTTTCAAGTTCATTTCAGTAGAGGGAGAAATTGAACGTGGCCTCCTGTATTCTATATAAAGGCCATGGCATTCAAAACACAAGATATTTGCAGGGACTTCACCATCATGTAACTGTCCTCCATTCAGAGCAAATGTCTGACACAAACTATATGAATCCTTTCAGTCAAGCTTAAACAGCTCCCCTGGTGGTCCTCTTCATCCTTTTTTTTCCCTTTTTCTCCAGAAAGGAGACGAGCGTTACAGAAGTAGCAGTTGGAGTACATGCACTTGCACAGTGAGTTACTGTGCAAATGAGTCCCAATGGGAGAAGTTTGCATTAAGGAGTTCCAGGTCTGTATGACTGGCAACTGCTTTTATGTGTGGGAGAAAAGGGAAAGGTGGGATGAAGGTGACCTTCCGCATGCTGTGGGCCAAGAAGTACCAGAATGAAAATTGGGTTGGTGCTTGCCTGTTGTGAGGCTTTTTTGGAGTCTAAGAATGACCAAGCATCACCTCAGTTATCTGCAGATCAAATTGCCTGGCAAAACTTCAGATTCTCAGGAGTGTCCTTCTGAAGAGGAACAGGAGTCTTGCAGGGTTGGTGCCAGGAAACCTAATGCTTTCCATAGACATGAGAGAGAGAACACCTAGCCACCATCAAGTAAGACAGGTCAGACTCTACAAAAGCAGAAGGGAAACAACATATCTATCCTTCAGACATCCTCAAGTTGTGTCAGTTGGACTTGTGGTGGGGATTTGGAAGTCCCATGGACACAAATCCAGAGTGAAACTCAATCCTATGCCTGGTGTGGCAGCACACCGCCGTGATTCATCACTACATGCCAGGATCCAGCTGGTAGGCTGGTAGGCTGGCTTTAGCTAGGACACACACACGTGTGGTGGTGTGAGCACCTGTCTGCTCTTGATGGAAATCCTGCTGGACATGTGATGTAATAATGGTGCACCTGTGTTCTTGCTGTGGTTGCTGCACCACCCTTCGTCTTAGATTTGAGCACATCGAGCTTTACAATTAAGAGAGGCACTTCTATAGAAATTCACTCCTCGAGCCTTGAAAAAAACTCAGGAGTCAGCACCAGGATTATTTTTATGTCCATGGTAGGGACAAGAGATGTTTCCTGGGACACAGTTACAGACCTGTGGATAGAGCCCAACAACCTTGATACATGACTCTTAGTCCAACATCCAGCTTTCCATGAAACAAATCAGCTTTTACAGGCACTGAGCTACCTGTCTCCACTCATGGATTAAGACCGGGCAAACCACAAACTGAGCTAATGGGTATATTTTTCCCTTAAAAAGATATTAAAAAAACACTTGTACCGGGAACTGTGAGTGATACATTCTGCCTGGAGGAAAAGAGATTCTCTCTCCAGCAGGCAGATTCAGAACCCCAGGGCTCCAAAAGCAACTCAGGTTGGCACTTCCTTGTTTTAGACAGTTGGGATTTGAGGGGACTAATCTGAGGTGGGAGCAATGGAGAAAATTGTCTCCTTGCTTTCTCTTTCTCTTCTCTTACATGACTGTCACACAGCAGCTGCTGAACAGGCTTCCTCAAAGTCATTATGGCAAATACAGATTACATATCACACACAACAGGCAGTTCCTGCAAATCTTAACAAGTCCATCCTTCAATGGTGTACTGGTTTCAGGGAGGCCATAGATGCCATTGCTGATCAATAAGATATAGCTCCCAACCACCCATCCCCTCACCCTCCAGCATGGGGTGCTGCTATGAAGGACTGAATTAAATAAATTATTTCTTTCCTAGAGTGAACAGAGGGCACTTGATTTACATGGTTAAAACTCCCTACTGCTGCTGGCTTCAGGGTAGCCATGTCTGTTTAGACTACTGTGGTGACACGCAGGTGGGAGAAGAGCAGTGTGGTACCTTAATCCTGCATATCACAAGACCTTGGTATTGCCCTTGGACTGCTATGCAAAGTCTAGACTGGAAGGCACCTTTGGAGGTCGTCTGGTCCAGACGCTGCTCAAAGCAGGGCTATTGCAAAGAAACTCCAATCTGAAAGAACAGGTTGGCTGAGGTAGCAGTTCATACACATCAGGTCTCAGCCACCAAGAGAGGATGTGAGCTTCACAAATCAGGTTCACCAGTTACCTTGCTAGTCGTTAAGGCTACACAGCTTTTTAAGGTGGGTTGAAATCGGGTGTGGGAACCCTAAGACACCGCTTTTGTGGAATCTTCTTGGGTTCTGGCATGTGAGTCTTACCTTTGTGGTGTGATGGGAACATATGGCTGCCATGCCTCGGTGAAGTTAGCATGAAGAGGTTAATTTTGCAACATCAGAGGGGAATGGGGCAAAGGTAGAAAGAGACTTTCAGTGTAGCTGCAAAAAAATCCTGTATTTGAAAGGTGTATTTGCTGTCCTGTATACGAGTGTGGGAAGTGCTGGGATACAGAACCTTCAAACAAAAACAGTGGAGAATTAGGTTCTGCAGGATCGGACTTTTTACATCAAAAGTTGGCATTCTGCAGAAATTGAATAAGTTATCACTATTGTAGTGGAGCTACGGGAAAGTGAAGCTACTGGATATACAGAAATTATAATCCTTACACAGGATTAGATCAGAATTACATCAGGAGGAAGAAGAGCTAAAGGTGAACACTGATCAAACAGTAAGTAAAAAATGAGCATACTGTACACTGACTTCTGAATAAATAAATACAAGCTCGATTAATTTCTTAAGTAACCCAAAGCATCTTTCTGACCTGTGTTTGCAGAGTGGGCTATTCTCTTTAGTGTCTGAAACACAGTTCAGTGATGGGCACACATCCAGTATTTGTCCATCACCAGTATTTGTCAGCACTGGTGTGAGTATTTGTGCTAATGCACTTGCTAAACCTAGTTGAGAAGCGTGTATGTGGGGACATCACAATTAAAAAAATATGCAAAAATGAACATTCCTATGATTTTTAAAATTTTTTCTCTGGTGATAACATTTGCTGTTATAAGATGATAATGAATTCTGCTATGGTACTTATTGGTAGACAATAAGTTATCCATGAGACAGCAATGTGCCCCAGTGGCCAAGAGGGCAAACGGTGTCCTGGGGTGCATTAAGAAGAGCATGACCAGCAGGACGAGAAAGGTTATCCTCCCCCTCTACTCCGCGCTGGTGAAGCTCCATCTGGAGTACTGTGTCCAGTTCTGGGATCTCCAGTTCAAGAGAGTCAGGGAACTTCTGGAGAGAGTCCAAGGGAGGGTGACAGGGATGATTAAGGGACTGGAACATCTCTCGTATAAGGAAAGGCTGAGAGACCTGGGCCTCTTTAGTCTGCAGAAGAGAAGGCTGAAAGGGGACCTTATCAATGTCTATAAATATCTGAAGGGTGGCTGTCAGGAGGATGGAACCAGTCTCTTTTCAGTAGTGCCCAGTGACAGGACGAGGGGCAATGGGCACAAACTGCAGCACAGGAAGTTCCACCTCAACATGAGGAAAAACTTCCTTACTGTGAGGGCGAAGAAGCACTGGAACAGGCTGCCCAGAGAGGTTGTGGAGGGCTTCAAAACCCAAATGGGCTCATTCCTGTGCAATCTACCTTAGGTGATCCTGCCTTGGCAGGGTGGTTGGACCACATGGTCTTCAGAGGTCACTTCCAACCCCTACCATTCTGTGATTCTGTGATTCTGCTATGAAGGCTTTGAGAGTCCAAGTGTAACATACAGCTCTGAACTTTGTCATCTTCCTGGTAGCGACATAGAGGAATATTTGGAGGTGTTTATGTTTGCTGGCAAAATACCTAGTTTCCTACTCATAGATTTTAAAACATTTTCTAAGCAGCTGTTACTATTTTATGCAGGGCTAATGCCGTACCAAAATCCTTAGCCTTCTCCCCAACTCCCTCATTCAGCCTGCTGGCAGAAAGGTGTGTGCTCTGCCTTTTGTGCAGCCAAGGGTTTCTCAGGAGACACATCTTGGCGGGTGTCCCAAGAAGGCACACATGAGCTTGAGGTGTAGAGCAGCTTCTGACTTTGAGAGGCTTCCTTTCATTCCTGTCCTAGTCACACCTCCTACACTAGTATTTGGAGTGGGTAAGCTATTTAGTGTAGGGATTTTTATGCCTCTCAAAATTGGACTTAATTATACAAAATAACATTTTTGGCTGGGTAGTGGGACAAGGTCTAAATTACACTTTAGCCACCACATTTTTTTAATATTGTAATTACAAGGATCTTTCTGGGAAGAGTAAATTGCAGGCAAAGTAGCTTGCTGAGAAGAGCACTGTTTTTCTGTACCTCATCTATGGAAACAAATAATAGCTCATAACGTGAATTCAGCAGATTTCTAGTGTAGCTGGCCCAGGCAAGTATTTGTCTTCTGCTGAACACCTTCTGTTGCACTCTGCAAACACAAGCTGCTAGAATGACCTCAGCACTTCTTTAGCTTTTATCCAAAGTCACCGAGATGTTTATGATTCAGTTTCCTCCCCCATCTCAGCAATAAATACCTACACAGGAAAGGCCTGTAAATCTGCCATTCAAGCAGCAAAAACAAAAACATGCCAATCCAATAAATTACTCCCTCACACTGCTTTTATTATGCAAAGAGGGCTTTTCCTGTGCTCCACCCAAGAACGTCATCCTGCAGGGATAACTTTATAACAAACTAGGGAGGTCCAGCAGAGATGGGCAGTAGATCAGAGGAAAGATAGTGTCATGTACCCAAAAGCAGGGTGAAAAAGAAGAGAAGGTATAATTATTCATGCATGTTTTCTTAAATCTCGAATTACCCAATGATTCTGCCACAGTTAGTTTCCTACAAAGTTTATGCTTCTTTGGCAGTGGCCTTTCATAGCTGTATTCATGGATACCAGGATATTTAAACAGTGCTGTGCATGGTTTGCTATTCTTTCATGCTTTCTGAGTAAGAAAGCAAATTATTTGCACTTTTTGCAGCTGACCCACTAGTAAGACATCATTAACCTACAGACAGTTGAAGGAAACTGCACGCAAATCATGAACATATATGTCTACCAAGCCATATGTCATTTTGTCTTATGAACAAAACTATCTGTCAGAATGTAAGCCAGTGCATATATCTTTTGCAAACTGAAGAAAAGACTGCTTTCACTGGGTAATTTGCTCATTACGATTTGTTCAGCACCAAAGTTGTGGTAAAGTAGAGAAGAAAACAATCTTGTAATGCCTTTCTCTAGCTGTAGAAGCAGTAATATTGCTCTGATTTAGAAATGCAGCAGAAAGATGGGGTTAAAAAATAATCTTGTTCCACCATTGCTACATTGCTTTTGAGAGCTAGGGTAGATGCGGTCTATCAGCATTTTCATTTCCCTATATAAAGGTAGATAGATTTCCTACATTTCTTTACCACTTAGGGATGAGGATAAACCACCTGCAGACAATTAAAAAAAAGTCCCAGAAATCAAAAGCTACAATCAGATTGGCTCAAACGTTTATGTCCTTAACAACTTGTCTTCATATCTCTGGGCTCAGCCTGTGGCACAGGCATCCACACAGTTTCCTCCTTCAGAAAAAAAGCAGGTTCTGTTGTGGCACAAAGCTATATAAATAGTTTTTTACCTGCCCCAGGGGAAATAGGAGGAGGAGGAAACAACCAGGATGATTTTATTTGTTTGTTGGATTTCTCTGCACAGATGGCTAGATTTAAAAAGAAAACAAGGCACTTCCTTCAGTAGGTATGTTTTCAAGGTGATGCCAGGAAGAAAATAAAAGTGGTGGAACTGAAAAACGGAGAGGAGGCCAGAGCCACTGGTCTTTGATGGAAGGATACTGAAAGACAATAAAGGGAGAAGGACAAGCAGAGAAGGGAGTTGTGATCCACGGGACAAGAGGGGATGGCAGCAGTCTTGAAAACGAGACGAACAGAATTCAACACTTTCTGCAGAGAAGGTAATGTTCAAAGGAACAATCAGCCAAGGAAGCTGAAACTGTGAGATCCTGAAACAGAGCACAGTGTTGGAACCCTGAAAAGAGAAAGAAAGAAGAGGGCAAAAGTCTCAAAACCAAGGAAAGCCAAGGTGCTGCAGCAAGTCAGAGGGAAGAGGTCAGTGCTGCCCCTGTTCTTCTGCACGGCGGCAGCGAGGGCTCGACGTACCTGCACGTCTGCACAAGGAGAAGGGCACAGCAGTGCAGAGTGTGACTGCGCTGCGGCTCACTAAAAGGAGCAGTTTCCACAGGAAAGAGAAAGACGCACACCGGAGTGGTTTAGCACCAGCTGTGCTTATTATTTTTTTAATGGGGTTTTTCCTTGTGTTGTACCAAAAAAACCTAATTTTGAACAGCATATTGTCCTTTCACTGCTTTGCGATGACACAAGGATTAGAAAACTATTTCTGCAGGCCTGATTTAACAGTTATCTGGGGAAAGATTATCTAAGATGTCTATCTCAGGTACTTAGAAACCCTTAAAGACATCTTTACGGCAGAGAGTTGGAGTTATCTGACACACTCATGCTATGGTTTAATCCCAGACAGCAAATAAGCACCACACAGTCTTTCGGTCACTCCCTCCTGGTGGGAGGGGGGAGAGAACAAGAAGAGTGAAAGTGAGAAAACTCGTGGGTTGAGATCAAAACAGTTTAATAGGTAAAGCAAAAGCAGTGCATGCAAGCAAAGCAAAACAAGGAATTCATTCACTATCTCCCATGGCAGGCAGGTGTTCAGCCACCTCCAGGGAAGCAGGGCTCCGTCACGCGTAACAGTTACTTGGGGAAGACAAACGTCATCACTCCGAATGCCCCCCGCTTCCTTCTTCTTCCCCAAGATTTATATGCTGAGCATGATACCATGTGGTAGGGACTATCCCTTTGGTCAGCTGGGGTCAGCTGTCCCGGCTGTGTCCCCTCCCAACTTCTTGTGCACCTCCAGCCTACTTGCTGGTGGAGTGGTGCGAGAAGCAGGAAAGGCCTTGACTCCATGTAAGCACTGCTCAGCAGTAATGAAAACATCCTTGTGCGATCAACACTGTTTTCTGCACAGATCCAAAACACAGCCCCATACTAGCTTCTACAAAGAAAATTAACTCTATCCCAGCCAAAACCAGCACAAATGGGGATACAATTCAATTACACATCTGTTGCAGAAGTGGAGCCAAAAAAACACAACAAACTTTGCTAGTTTTTGTATTTCTTTAACTGCAGAAGACCGGGGAGTCCTGTAACCCTACCAATGTGTTAGCTTTAAGGACCTGTACTCAGCATGCCATGTGTCTATTTCCCGCAGCTTTCCCCTACGAAGGAAGTCACAGAGGTTCCTTCAGGCATGGTGGCAGAACTGTGTGCATGAAGGACAATATTGAGAATATAGCTTGAAGCAAGAGTGAAATATGGTACCTTTAGAGCTGTGTTTTTTCGCAGAAATACCACCTTGCTTAACTGCCCTTGCCAAATAGCCAACCCACCATAAAATAGGAGAAGCGGGGTAGGGCTAGCACATGAGAAGCATGGATATGCCCTCTGAGGCTACACCGGCTGGTCAGGCTAGGGCTGCACAGCACCGCAGGCAGAGGAGGCGATAGCCACCTAAGTCAGGTGGGCAGCCTGAGTCACTGCAGGTGAGTTTTGTGGAGACCCTGGTGCAACTTCTTGGAGCCATTACTCCGCATCCCAGGAATGCACTTTTTCAGGAAATGCATAAAAGCATATGTACGTGTTCCCCGAAGACCTTGAAAAGACGACAAAAATTCTGGTACCAGTGCCGTTTGTTTAGCTGCCTGTCCCAGACCAAGGTAGGCAAAAATTTTTTCAGATAGTTATGATGATCCTCAACGTTGCTTTATTGAAACTTGGGTAGAATCCTACTGTCCGAATACCACTTTTTTTGCTTTCCTTAGGCAGATTCCTAAACAGTAAACAAAAAGTACTTCAAGATGTAACTTAGGGAATTTATTTTCTCCCATAACAACAGGAGCGAATAAGTTTCTTTCTGCTCTAAGAATCCAAAAAATATTTGTAATGATGTCCACAGAAGAAGCTTCCTCTGTAACCCTCATTTCCTGGCCACAGCAGGCCTGTTACGTTTCCACTGATCCATTGTTTAGCTTCAGGAGACAAAACGTCTCTCAGTCCCTCTGCTGAAGTTTGCTCCATTTGTATCATAACTGGTCGTATAATCCTACCTACAGTGCCTTGGATTTTCACTGTGTCCTTGTTAAACAGGGAGGAATGCTTGATTAGTAAGTCTTCCTGTGCTTAATTTTGCATGCCACGTTATTTCTAGAGCATCTAGAAATGCTGCACTTAGCCAGCGTTTATCCTTGCTGCTGTGGCAGTTTCAGTCTCAGCGACTTGCTTGCTCAAGATACCACCCTGAATTTTCACCGTGAGCAGTACCCACAACACCTGTGTGATGGCAGAGTAGAACAGCTTCAGGCATAAGCTCTCCCACCGAGCAACGTTCACCTTTCTGAAGAGGACAGGCCTGCGCATCAAGTTCTGTTTGAATCCCTGTGCTCACCAAAAGCCCCACAGAGGGTCTCCAGCCCTCTTTCCAGGGCTCTGCAGCCACAAGCAAAGCTTAGGAGTGCAGCAGTCACCCCTTGCCCAGCAGCCACACAGCCTGCCGTTTCCAAGCGTGACTTTCCTTCTGCCTTGACCTGACCTGGTATTTGCAGGCTGCCAAAACGCCGCACCAGGGGAGAGAATCCTTATCAGAGCTGCCTGCACCAGTTCTACCAGTGTATTTAACTGGAGTTGGCTGCAGCAGGCAGGAACAGGGTTGAGCCCTGGTGAATTTTAGATCAGCTGCTAGATTGCAGGCAGTCCTCCCCACTGCAAAAGTACAACCCTCCCCTCGGGCCAGGATAGGAAGCCTTCACCTCACCTTAGCTAACCCTGACAAATGCTCACAGTAATGTATTCTCATATAAATTCCTGCTGGAGACAGGCTGTTGACTTCAGTTCCTGAAACAAAATTAATCAGATAGAACCATGTTTGAAAAGAATTTAAAAAAAATTCAAAAATCTTGTTCTGTTTTCCACAAGCAGCAGCAACTTCTGCATTAACTGAAGGACATCACAGTAAACAGAGAACAGACGTTGGAAATAAACCCTCTTTTTCTTAGATGTACTAACACAAAGCAGTAGCCCCATGGTTCCTCTAGCATTTGCGTTTTATGTCATACTGTGAAACAATCCACTTACAGATTTTACTCCTCATCTGTCAGTAGTTAAAGTGCTTGTAATAAGGTCTTGAACTACACATTCAAAACTTGATGATTAAAGATGTCCCCAAACCTGCTCAAGACAAACCAAACCAAAACAATCTCTTTAGGGAAGAGAAAGTTTTAACAACATGCAGGTGCCATGTGTAAACAAAATTCTTCTCTCAAGAAAATATAAAGATCATCATGCCAGCTTTACATTCTTAAATGGACAACAAGGTTTGGTCAGGCCATGAGAGTTTAAGGGAAAAGGAGCGAGACAGATCCTTCAGAGCTCTGCTGCTTGCTTCAAGTCATTAAACAACTCTCCTGCCATCCTCATTTTCCTCCTTTTCCTAGATCAAGGTCAGGACTCTAGTTTTAGTTCCCACTGAAAATTTTCTTCTGTGAAGAACTCCAGGAAAAGAGTTGTGGTTGAAAATGACCGTTTCATTACTTGTGCATTGAAGCAGCTGAGGAATGCTTTGAGAAAGGACGTCCCAAGATTAAAGTGAAGGAGGTGGTCCTTCCTTGACTCTCTTCACTTGCTGTCGAGCCTTACATTTTTCCCATGATTAAACTTGCGTGCAAACCAAAATCTAGTTTCCTTGCCTCTCCCGTGACTGCTTCCATCTGTGCAATTGTGCTGGGATCACTATTCTAAAATCTGCATGTGTCCTCAACCTTTCCTTCACATATTCATTTGCCACACCAACAGTTTTCCACCTAACGAGTCCATTGGCTGCAGGAGAGTCTTTGCGAGAGCATTTGAGCACCTATCCTAAAATAGCCATTTCTGAATTTAGCTGGGGAAAAGGCACTAACTGGTTATTCATCTCGTCTATTAACCAGCGATGGGGACTTCCCATGCAAAGGCCCAGCACAAATTTCCCAAAACACTGTTTTGTATCTAACACAGTGAATGTCTCAATCAAAATCCCGGTCTGAGCAGACCTTGAGAAAAAGTTCTGTCATGGGAGTCTGCTCTCAAGACTGAGGTGCTCGAGCTCCCGCAGCACAGATATCTCTGCAGCTACTAACCTCCACTTCATCCTGCTCTGGGAGAGCCAGTCCACCGTGATACGAGTTAGAGAAGTGTCAGGCAAGAAGACTGACAACCCCAGGGTCCAGATCTTAGCAGTGATGGCCACTCAGCTTCCTTTGAACTGGGGTCCTGTTAAAAGTCTTGGGTCATCTTATTCATAATGGCAGACACAGAAAGGCCACACTCCTGCAGTCATGAAGAGGATATACTTACACAAAATAATGGAACAGGGAAAAAGATACATCTGTTGTTTTTACCTGAAAGAAACAGCCCATCTCCTGGGCAGGTCACCTGGGCAATGGTCTGGTACACTAACTATGTAAAATTGTTGGGAGATCTTGTGCTTACGTTGTCTTCTTCAGTTTAACATGAGTTAAATGAAAATCCCATCATGAATTCCTTCATATGCCTTACTACTAGGAAATTTTGTCATTTCCTTCCTTCTTTCTGTGCTGTCTACAATTTCATGGTATGTCAGTGGCCCTCAGTAATTGGCCCTTGCATTCAATCCCTTGAATATTTTCCAAAGATTGTACCTCTAAGAAATATTATCACAGCACCAACCCCACATGCCAGCTGGGTTCCTCACTGTGCAACGCGCTGTGGAGGGGGAGAGCAAGGCTGTGCATGGCTCGGGCAGCTGGACTCTGTCTACCATGTGCCTCCCCTGTGTCTCCCTGCAGCCATGGGTATACCCCACCATCAGTGGAGTCCTTAGGCTAGTTCTGGAGCTCTTCCACATGCAGAAGAGTTATAACACCGAACTCCGGACTTCTGTTTACAAGCTTTCCATGAAATGTGACATAGATGATAAAGCTTGTTTTAAAGCCCTATTGAGCACATGTGCTTGTCGTGTGTCCTTTCCCAGCTGAGGAAGTGTGCATGAGGGAACATCCCATCATGTCCTCCTTGTAAGGATAGACTCCCGTGGTTAATGTGCATGGCAGGGTCTTAAAGATTTCTGTAACTGAAAAAATAACAAAACAGTAAAAATTTACGAAGCAAACACAAGTGAAAACAAATTTTCCTTCATACTTAATATAAGCAGTTGGATTTTTAAGTCTGCTACTTTTATAACCACAGAGTTATTTTTAGAGCTATGGGCTGAAAATTTAGTTAACACTAAGAGAATATTAACTATTTTGTGTGTCACATTTGACTTAATGACTGGGACATTTTCATTCTTAGAGAAGTGTTCAATATGGAAATGTCCCTTCTGGGAATGCAAATAGCCCACACAATATATCTGGCAATGCTAAACAAATCAGATTTGCACAGGTGTAATTAAGAACAGAAGAGACAAACCTGTGTGCAGAACTGATTTACAGTCAAATTCACCTGCCTTGAAAGCCCAGATTAGACTGCATGTTGCTGGATTATCAAACTGGTGTTTCAGTGCCTTGGATTACCAGGTCTGCAGAATGGTGTAAATTAGCCGGTAACCGTGGAGTCGACCTTTCAAGGTGGAATTGGTTTAAACTTTAATAGTGTCAATGGAGGAATAAGACAGGGTGGGGGGAGTAGTGGCTTATTGCAAGAACTGGAAGCTTGTCTTCCCAATCATAAACATGCAGAACTGCAAGCCATATAAACTACTGAAGTAGAAGATAGTGCCTACCTTCACGACAGCGTGGCATTTCCAAATAGTGCACCAATAGATAAAGAATATTCTTTATTTTGAAGAATTTGTAGTTGCAATGCAGAAATAAAGACAAAAGACTGCTTGGGACATGCATAATATGTTAGGAAATGCCACGTAGGATGTCGGATTCATCACAAACTTTTAAACAAACCCAACTTGGGTATTGCTAATGTCAAGAGCTCAATCACCAAAATCAGACTTACAGCTCAAATTAGATTTCCTGCAACTCAAAAAGCTTACTAAATCTCATCACAGAAACAGACTAGTTCAGTTCTTTACGCCTCCCTTGCACCAATCAGTCAAATCTGGTTTCAACAAATATCAGGAAACAGAGAAAGATATGAAAGAATCTAAACATGACTTGAGGAATTTTCTGTCTTTCTTATAATTAATTGATACTCAAAATGTGTAACAACAACCAGCAGATGTCTCTGCAGCCACCTGATCAGCGACACGCACATCAGGAAGAGCAGGGAGGGAGAATTTAACGAGTGAGCATTCCTCTTAAACATTTACTTCCGGAAATGTCAAGCCTATACAGAAAATTCTGAAAATCAGAGCAGTCAGAGACTGACAGCATTACAGCAGCACTCCCTAGGAAGGAAACAACCTCTTACTGGTTTTACAAATAGTAACGTGAATGCCTAAGAACTCTCTGCTATCAGATTGGTTAACCAAGAATAGTAAGTTTCTAGATCTGGTGTCTTTGCCTGTACTTTTCAAAATATTTTTGTTATGAAAAGGGGCAAGCTTGTTTCTGCCATTCTGGGAGCTGGCCTGTGGCTGTGGAATGAGCTCCCACAGGTGGGGACCACTGTCACAAGCATCCCCCGCTCCGCTCCAACGCAAGGCATGCAGCTTCAGGCTTTCCTTTGCTAATGTATACACTGCAACGTGTGAATGAATAGTATTTAGCCTAGCAAAACAAGACACTGGGCTGTACATCGAATTCTCTCCGTGGGGACAGGCTGAGATGGAAAATGAGCCAGATGATAGTTCTGAGTCACACTATTTAATCCGCTGTGGTATGGCACTTAAATGTTATAACTGTGAGGGCAATGGAAGAAGCTATCTGATAACAAAGCACATATTTTCCACCACTGTGAACTGATTTGCAAGCCCAGTGACTTGCTGACTTGCAGCCTAGGGTCTCCTGGTAGTGTCCTTTTTATTTAACTCTGCTGTTATTCAAGAATGCCTGGCAGGTAGATTTGGATGGTGGTTGTGCCTTGTGCAGACACAGTCCCTCTTGCCACAAGGCTATGCCTGGATGGTTGGCTTCTGACTTGGGACAACTGAGAAAACGCCTTGGGGAGCACAGCAGGAAGACAAGCACTTTGAAGCCATTTTTACTCTTCATGAACCCTGGGTGGCCCGAGAACAAGTGTAACTTGAAACTGACTTCAATGCAGACTGCTTACAGACTGCTGTAAAGGAACACCTCTTCGCTCCCCTCACAGATGACATGAAATGAACACTGGAGATGTAAAGAACATCTACATCTTGGCTGTTGAGTGTTGGTGTGTTGTGCAGGTGTTGCATCTCTCCCATGCCGCATCACTGCTGTGGGTGTTGAGGAGTACAGGTTGGGGTTGCACGCTGGGAAAAGAGCCCCTGCTCTGCCTGCCGTAATCCCTGAGCTGTCAGGCCATGTGCAAGGTGCTGCCCTTGCTTTAGCAACTGAGTCTCTGGCAGTTGACACATACATGCATATACATGCCACTTTACGGGAGGAAAATATCAGCATGTAAATCACTGCTCTTGATTCAGTTCTCAGAATATAATGTGTGTTTAGGGCCACAGCTTATCAACTGTCTTCTCCTGATCCTCTAATTATTAACATTCAAGCACCCCATTTCATTCAGGTAATGCAACAGGAAAATCCTCCGGGCCTTCTGCTTCTTGGCTGAAGGCATAAAACAAATGCAATCCTTCTTCTCCTTCTCGTTCCAAGTGAGGTGGTGGGTCATTCAATTTGCAGGTGGAAGAGGCCGGATGGTGGTAGACATCTTTATTATATGACGTATGCTTGTATGAAAGGTTTTTATTTTCTCATTTCTTTAATTTCCATGAATTGCATTTTATTCACTCCCTTTGTTTTAACTAAGTAAATAGCAAAGTTTGTATATATGTTTTACCACTATTTTATGAAAAGTTTGCAGTTCATATCTATGATACATGATATATGATGCTGCCACAGGAAAAGTAGCTAGTGTTGTTACAGTCCTTAATTATGAAAATTTTTAATTTAAATGTAGGACTGAGCATACAAAATACAGTACTAGGCCATCTGTTAGTTTTCCATCTGGGCTCATTTGCAAAATACTCTCTGTTTCCCCCCCTAAACACTATTTATAATCTTCCTTGGAAAACAAATATGACTAATCTATGGCACACTAAACAGAGCTATTTGCATGCAGCTTTTAACAGAAGTGGCTATATGGTTCAAAGTAGTAACAAAATATATTTATTTTGTTTTGCATGCAGGTGTAAAAACTCACATGGCTTCTAAACATGCACTAAAAAAATCTTCCTGTGACACTGCTTTTAACTAGCAAAAAGTGAAAATCCTCAAGATGTCTGATTTCAAGGGAAATTTACAAATGAGGATGAAGTTAGCATTTTGAAGTCTCTGACCAGGACTTTTGCAGTGATTCTGAAGTGGCTTGTATTTCTGGCTTGCTCAGTCTGAAATGTCCCCAGAGGCCTGATTTCTGAAGATGAGCACTTGAGTCATTATAAAGTATCTTGAGCGGAATATCCCAAAATTAGTGTAATCACTAGTCATTTGGTCCAAGTCCATATCCCCCAGACCAGTAGATGTGTGGGTAATGGGCCTGACTGTACCTCAAGGCATCAGTTGCAGAGAGCCCGCTGGAAGCCCCCCAGGAGATGCATATGTGGGACTGACTCCACGCCGCCCTCCAAGACCTTCTACAGGTCACTACCACTGTAATCCAGAGCATGGGCAATGGGCTGCTGCGACTTATGTTCTATTTTCTCTCTCCACTCATCACCACAGAGAGGTGAAGGTCTCATTCCTTGCTGGCTACTCCCTAATTACTCTTTTACACCACTGAATCAGGTATCATAAAGTACCTTCTCAGGTCCTCCTTGCTAGCCCTAGCACATCATCTTTAGCCAAACTTTGAGACTTTCCAGAGTGGAAAGTAAGGAAGGACTTATTTCAAGGGTTCATGGTTTGAAAGGCAACTATTCAGTAGTATATTACTCTCCTCTTCCCCCTCTCTTCATTTTCCCGTGGATCAAAAAATGCTTTCAGACTCCCTTTCTTTCTTTTAATTATTCATTAAAAGGCAAAGGCTGATTTCTCCTTAACTTGCATGCAGAGTTCTGAGTAAGTTCTTGGCAACATCATGCAGAGTCTTTTTTTGTAAGCAAAAGTAGAACAATTGTGTTTTAGAAAACGCATTTAAAAAGTCTGGAATAAGTTGCCTGACTCCCTGAGATTGCTCCTTCAGGCTGTCTCATCATATCTCATTGCTCTTGCTTGTCTGTCATCCTGCCATCCCTGTCTGATACGTTTTAAGTTCTCTGCAACAGTCTTTTTTTTCTCTCTCATTTTTAGTAGTATCTGGTATAACAGCACTGTTGCAAGCTGAAGCTTCCAGGTGCCATTACAATACAGCCCTCCCCTCCACCCCAAATCTGACAAAAATATGGTCCCTGACTAGTGACTGTGAGATGGACCACACTTGAAAAGGTGCAACATCCCATGTGAAGAATCCTTACTGTAGCACCTGCAAGACATGAAAACTCTATACAGCAAACCAGGTTTTATTTTATGCTGATAACAACAATATGATACCCCAATATACCAGCTGTCTTTTTAATTTCTCCCTGTCAAAGACGAGCAAGCTGCCTTATCTTAGAGTGTTGTGTACATTTACGATGAAACAGAAAATCAGAACAGATGCAAGAGATACAAAAGAGAGATAACATACTGAGTTTAAATTACTATAATGCAAACATTAGTAGCTATTTACTAACAATTTAATTAACTTCCCCCCCCATGCCACCTCAATTTCAGTTCTTTCCATAGCATATGGCAACTGTAGAGTGCATTTTGAAAGCATTCCTCCCCCGAAATGTTTGCGTGCTTAAGGCTAGAGGTGGCTCAGGAGCTGGAGAACTCTCTGTGGCACGTAGTAGGCAAAGGTACCTGGTGCCACAGGTGAGGCTGAGCAATGTGACACTGAAATAGACCTTGGTCAAACTTTGGGCTATGTGGTGTCGCCCTTCAATGGGCTTCAGAGCCCTATCTCTACAGGGAGGCCTTGGCTCCTGTTGGTGTGTTGCTGGTGATTGCCCTGACTTTTGCTCAGTCACCCTTTTCTGCTTGTGTGACAGCTGCAGTTAGGCCCACCGCTTCACACCAGGACCATCCAAAGGTGTTGCCTTGCCAGAACCAGCTGTGCAGGCTGCCTCATGGAGAGACCCATGTTGCTCAGAAGGACTCAGCCAGCACAGGGAGTTGCACGTGTAGTTAATCCTTTTCCTGAAGCCTCTCCTCTTAGTTTCCAAGGAGAAAATAGGAAAACATGAAATAAGGCTCTTCAGCAGCTCATTAGTAGTTAAGCTTACTCTTGACCCTTCAAAAGTCCCTCTTCCTGAGCCAGCATCAGCACTTATCCTTCCCTGATAAGTTGACGGAGCTATCAAAGTCCAGTCACTGTTTTCTGGTGCACATCTGCATCTCAGATGCAGGCAGGAGAAAGGCACCAATCTGCCCTAACGGCAACCTCAGGGTTGGTGTGTGTGATGCTTGCAAAAAAAACCCCAAAACACAGCAGTAACGAGGAGAGGAGAGGAGAGGAGAGGAGAGGAGAGGAGAGGAGAGGAGAGGAAAAGAGACAAGAGGAGAGGAGAGGAGAGGAGAGGAGAGGAGAGGAGAGGAGAGGAGAGGAGAGGAGAGGAGAGGAGAGGAGAGGAGAGGAGAGGAGAGGAGAGGAGAGGAGAGGAGAGGAGAGGAGAGGAGAGGAGAGGAGAGGAGAGGAGAGGAGAGGAGAGGAGAGGAAAAAGAAAAGATACTAGCTATAGCAGAAACCTCTGTTTTCTATTTCTTCCTCAGGACAAAAATTTTCCCCACAAGGAAGTCTTGGGTCTAATTTAACCCTCCAGATGTGAGCACTTCCAGCCTCTGGGATAGTATGAGGTCAAAGGCACAAGTGGCATAACTTGCGTTTCTCAGTAGGCCAACATTGGTCCAAGCAGTTACTCTGTATGGGTTCAAAGGAAATGATTTTGAACTCTAAACTAAAGGTGAAAGATGCAATTCTGTCTCACAGAGATGTCATAAAATTCACTTATCATGAACGTGCTGGTCAATCTGCAATGGACGTGAGTTTCTGGGTTTAACGTGGCCTCTAGGAGCTAAGGGTAAAGCTTCCACAGTGGTTGTGGTTGAGTAGAAATGACCCAGTTTTCACGAATACTAAACACCCACATTTTTCATCAGTTCCTATGGCAATTGCGGATGCTTCAGACTTTTGAAAATCTTGTTACTCATAGTCAGGCAATGGTGGCATCAGATACCTGAAAGGGAATTCTTTGGCCAGTGATCTGTTGAGAGGTCTGTCTTCAAGGTTATTGTTATTTTAGGCTCTGTGCTGGTTACTGTCATGCAAATGACAAACCAACTTCTTCCAACAGGATTTTGCAGAATCTATTCTGGAAATTTCTTCATGCTTTAAGTCAAACTCTTAAACGTATTTAAAATGCTTTAGAAAACTGCACTTAAAAAAAAGAAACCCCAAAAAAACTCAGATGGCAAACTCATGGCATTCTTCTTCCTTTTATCTCGCCAGCTTAAAGGAAGATCTTCCATGGCAACACAGAAGCAATCACTCATCCATTAACAAAAAGCCCTGATTTATTTTTTCATTGTAGCAGTTTAAATTTCATTTCATTTACCAATATGTCTATTTCACATACTTTACTTCTCAACACTTTTTTATTTTCAGTCATTCGGGTTGCTTATAAACAAACGTTTATTAATGCCAAGTGAACCAGCAGCCCATTATTAACTTTACACAGTCTGAAATGCCCATGTCTCTCTTTCTGAGATGTGTGCATATTCAGTAATCTCTGTCTAAAGAATTAAAAACTAGCTTTTTTTTTTTCAACTTTTGCTAAATAGAAGTATTTTGTAAATGGGAAGAGGCATTTCTGGAAGAACATTATGCAGGTGGGGATAATGCATTTTAATGCTGCTCCATTTGGAATTTTATCTTGAAATAATTTGAATAGTGGTTTAAATAATGACTCTCTGAACCAATTACAGGTGATTTGGTGGCATCCAGACTTAGTGGTAAAGACCACATGCGCTTCATATGACCTTCCTTTGAAATTAAAGACAGCAGATCTTTGACAGGGACTTTTTTAAAAATACCACAGTGGTATGTGTGTCTGAAATTTTTCAAAGATATGGTGACCAGCAATGATCAGTCTGGTTCAGACATAGAAGAACCTGTAAGGACAGGCTTGCATATATAGGTCATAAGTCTTCATGTCAAAATCAAAACCCAGTCTTTAAGAGGCTTTCTTCCGTCCTCCTCTAGGATTTTTCCACATTTATTTTAGCCACTTCAATTTTAATACAAAAAAACAATGGCAGGTTTGAGCACACATGTAAACCTGGAAAATGTTTCCATTCCAGATCTGGCATTTAGAGAGATGCATTGCTGGGGAGCAAAGCAGAACAATTTTTACCTTTCAGAGTGCAAGGAAGAATTATGAGGTCTGTCTATATCCATTGTCCATGTCCTTACTAAAAAGTATTCCACAATAGTCATTATCACTGAATGATATCACTTCATCACCATGAGTCAGTACTAAAGAAAACATCACATGGCACAATCTAGCATTGCCGTGCAGTTTTTCTTCTTAAGAATCACAAAAGCTATCAGAAATTATTTGACTTTTCTTTCTGTAGAAAGGCAGAGTAAAATTAAGTAGCAGCACCCTTCTACCAGCAGTGTGACCAGCAGGTTGAGGGAGGTCATTCTGTCCCTCTATTCTGCTCTGCTGAGACCCCGCCTGGAGTCCTGCACCCAGCTCTGGAGCCCTCAGCACAGGAAAGACATGGACCCGTTGGAGCGGGTCCAGAGGTGGGCCACAGAAATGATCAGAATGATGGAACACCTCTCCTGTGAGGACAGGCTGAGAGAGTTGGGGTTGTTCAGCCTGGAGAAGAGAAGGCTCTGTGGAGACCTTGTCACAGTCTCCCAGTGCTTAAAGGGGGCTTAGGAGAAAGATGAGGACAGACTTTTTAGCAGGGCCTGCTGCAATAGGACAAGGGGTAATACTTCTAAACTAAAAGAGGGCAGATTCAGATTAAATATAAAGAAGAAAATTTTCACAATGAGGGTGGTGAAACACTGGCACAGGTTGCCCAGAGAGGTGGTAGATGCCCCATCCCCGTAACACTTCAAGGTCAGGCTGGATGGGGCTCTAAGCAACCTGCTCTAGTTGAAGCTGTCCCTGCTCATTGCATGGGGTTTGGACTAGATGACCTTTAAAGGTTCCTTCCACCCCAAACTATTCTATGATTCTATGATCCCCTTCACTCTGATTCCTTGAGGCATCATCTCTGCCATTTGATCAGTGGCACGTGTGTAAGAGGATATGGGATCAGGTGGGACAATTAATCTCTGGGTCAAAGAGGAAGAAGATAGGTGTTCTCCCCCGGTGTGTACCCCATGTAAACCTCAGCAAAGATAACTGTGTGTATAGACCCTGGCTAGTAGAAGAACCACACAGTGAGATGATTCCCAAGGAGATAAGTTAAGGATTAGGAGGTCACAAGCATTTTGGATGTGTTCATCACTACTCTAAAAATCAGAACATCCTCTGAGGAGCTTTACTGCAAATTGAATTCTGCTCCCTCCAACACTGTGAATCATATTCTCATTATAGCCAACACCCTGAAGTTTCATCTGGGCTCCTTTCTAAACAGTCCTGGGAGAGTGAGGAGCTGAACACGCAAAGCTGTGGACCATTTGGAGAAAAGAATAAAATAACCTCAGTGTTGTTAAGACATTTCCCCTTGCTTCTCCCCACAGTCTGATCATGATAGGTGCCAAGTCAGGTTCCCTGCTGTGCTTTGCTAGCCACTTAAGTTTCCTGCTTTGGCTTTTTGTTTGACTGGCATTTCCCTCCCACATGTGTTTCTGGGTGGGCAGTGGGCAGGGCTGATGGGCATGATGTGTTTAGTGCCTTATTTCTGAGTGTTTACCACACAAAGAAGGGCCATCTCACCACCTCCTTTGTCAGCACAGGAACTCACTCCCTTGGAAAGATGGACCCCAGGACACCTCATGGTAGGAGCTGAAAGGGCTTCTTGTGCTTCAGATTGTGCCTGCATAGACGTATCACAGAGCTGCATGTCCCTAGGCATGAATCTTCTGAAAACCTTGGTTAACATTATCTCTCCAGGATAATTTAACTACAGACAGTCATCTGTTTTGTTGAGATATCTCATTTGAAAATGTCTCATGTGTTGCCTATCATGAACAGCCAAAATGCCACAGCTGTTGGAAAGCTTCACATGCAAGATAGGATAGTGAACCCAAGGCAATCACCACAACCCATATGAATGGGTTGTGAATGAATGAAATCTGTCTCCCATAGTATTCTCCTAGAGAAACTGGCAGATCGTGACTTAGACAGGTGGACTCTTCACTGGGTAAAGAACTGGGTGGACAGCCAAGCCCAGAGAGTTGTGGTGAGTGGAGTTAAATCTGGCTGGCGGCTGGTCACACGCGGTGTCCCCAGGGCTTGGTTCTGGGCTGGTCTTGTTTAGTATCTTTATTGATGATCTGGATGAGGGGATCGAGTGCTCCCTCAGTAAGTTTGCAGATGACACCAAGCTGGGTGGGAGTGTTGATCTGCTGGAGGGTAGGAAGGCTTTGCCTGTCTGGACAGGCTGGATCGATGGGCCAAGATCAACTGTATGAGGTTTAATAAGGCCAAGTGCCGGGTCCTGCACTTTGGCCACAACAACCCCATGCAACGCTACAGGCTTGGGGAGGAGTGGCTGGAGAGCTGCCCGGCGGAAAAGGACCTGGGGGTGCTGGTTGACAGCCAGCTGAACATGAGCCATCAGTGTGCCCAGGTGGCCAAGAAGGCCAACAGCATCCTGGCCTGTATCAGGAATAGTGTGGCCAGCAGGATGAGGGAAGTGATCGTGCCCCTGCACTTGGCACTGGTGAGGCCGCACCTTGAATACTGTGTTCAGTTCTGGGCCCCTCACTACAAGAAGGATGCTGAGGTGCTGGAGCGTGTCCAGAGAAGGGCAATGAAGCTGGTGAGGGATCTGGAGTACAAGTCTTATGAGAAGCAGCTGAGGGAGCTGGCATTGTTCAGTGTGGAAAAGAGGAGGCTGAGGGGGAACCTTATCACTCTCTACAACTACCTGAAAGAAGGTTGTAGTGAGGTGGGTGTTGGTCTCTTCTCACAAGTAACAAGCGACAGGACAAGAGGAAATGGCCTCAAATTGCACCAGGAGAGGTTTAGATTGGATATTAGGAAAAATTTATTTACAGAGTATTTACAGAGGGAGTGGTCAAAGATTGGAACAGGCTGCCCAGGGAGGTGGTGGGGTCACCATCACTGGAAGAGTTCAAAAACTGTGTAGATGTGGCAATTCATGATATGGTTTAGTGAGCTTGGGGGTGTTGGCTTGACAGTTGGACTTGGTGATGTTGAAGGTCCTTTCCAACCTTAATGATTCTGTGATTCTGTGATTCTGTGAATGAACAACGAAATGCTGCTCCTGGATCTCAGTGTAACAGTGAGCAGATACTAGGTCACATTGCCATCAAGGAAACAAAGCTTGCCATGTTCAACCACTGCCATGTCACCTCAGAAGCAGAGAAGGTGATACAGGTTTGGTTTTGCAACCTCAAGCTTTTGTGGGTACAAGGCAAAAAATAACCATAATTTCTATTAGCACAAGAAAAAAGTTATGTTAACATGGCTCAGAGGACCCAAATATTCACTGCAGCCCTGCAGACTTACACCTATGAAGCTCCATTCAATGTTACAGATTTGCAGCTTAACACCAATGGAGTTAACGCAGTGGTCAATCAGTCCCCGTGTGTTTGAGAGCATGCAGAAACAAACACAATGACTTCCAAGTCATCATTATGGCTTTAAGAGATTCTGTGGCCTTGAAGGTTCATTTCCCAGGAGAGGAACAACCAGCACCATGCAGCCTGGGCTTGATTTTTTGAAAAAGCATGACTCATTTGTTTGCACGGCCTGGGAAGGAAGGAGTGTATTCTGTACTGGCCATTCCCAAAAGAGGCAAATATGTCCTGCCCTCCCTCCTGGTAAATCTGATGCAGATACATGTTGTTCCTTGAACAGAAGTCCTCACAAGCATTGCACAAGTGTATCTCTCCAGGAACAGCCACACAGCACTCCTGACTTGCTCCCCAAAAGCTATGGGTTTCCAAGAACCACCTGATTAGAGAGACTAAACCAGGAAAGTCAAACTTTGCACTCAGTTGTTTATTCAGTCAGATTGCTGCTCAGCACAAACAGCTCTGAGCTCTGCAGCCTGCCGTGGGTTTTGTTTTCATTCGTGGCTAGAGTAAATCCAGTCATCCTACCTGGAACTATGCCAGCGTGGGGAAACCAGAGCCAGACCACACTGATCCTAGCGAATTCAGCCAGTTTGAGGAAGGGGATGGGTTTCATAAAGCTGGGTGCAAGGATAGTGGGTATGTCTCAGATGATGATGTTTTAATTGCCACAGAAAGCTACCTTCCTCCCTAATCTGAGTATGCTTATGTTTTTTATTATATATTCTTTCTCCTTACTATTGTTATTGGACAGAACTGTGCACCCAAAGCCCCAGATAATTCTAATAGTTGAATGACAGCATTATTTGGAACACAAAAAGCATCCTGGGAAGAGAAATCTGCATTGGTGGGAAGTCACCTTCCCAGCATGTTATCCCACTAAAGCAAGGGGTGACATTAAGTCACCTCCTAGGCTGCCTCTCCTGAACGCACTCTTCATCCCAAGCCCTCTGGTCGAGGCAGAAACAGGGAAAAAGTGCAACAATTACTGTGGGGGAAAACACTCTTTCAAACAGCTGTTAATGCTGCTTTCAGCTTTGGACGCTTCTTTACCAAGAGTCTCCTCTGCCCTGAAGAGATCATTGCTCCTAAGCCGACATCAGGGGCCAGAGGGGCAGCGGCACTGAGAGGACCCCAAGCAGCATGATGGATGTTGGCTGTAAACCAGCAGCAGAGAAGATCTGCTCCAGAGCTATTGCTGAGCCACAGGGTCTGCTTAAAGGGCTCGGGGTCAGGCCCTTGCTCACTCAGTGAGGCAAGTAGCTGCAAACTCTTGAGAGAAGCAAGGGATCTATCTCAGAGATTGGCAGCTTAGTCACTGTGGAGTGCTTTTTTTTCAGATGGAGACCGCCCTCACCTACCCTCTGGGGCAAAACTGCACAAGTGAGAACCAGAGTCAGGGTGGTTCCTGGGTTTTTGGGGCACAAAATAGGGCAATACAAGGCTACAGGAGCACAGCAGGAGCAGCCGGTTACTGGTCCTTATTCCCCTCTGCAGAAGCTGCAGGGCTGAGGCACCCTCCAACCCTCTGCTGATGCTGCAACACTCACCCCACCCCTCTTGCCAAGACACTGGAGACAAAACTGAACAGTGGCACATCTCCCCACCCCATCACCTCTCCCGGAGTTTTTCCTCCAAGTGGAAGGCTCTGTCCTTTCTTTCTCCTTCACTCCTTGCTTAGCGAGAAGGTTTTTTTCCCCTTTAATCTCTCACAGCTTCCCTTGGCTATGCTTTTGGAAATTACTCTTCTCCCAGTCAGAACCTGAGCCTGTATTTAAGAGCTGCTTTACATTAACACGCTTGTATTAAAACGTTCTCTGTTGCAACAGTCTGATTTATCTATAGATCTTGGGTTTTGGGCACCGTTGCTTTTTTACAGCTTTCTAATTTATATAGCCATTTATTTTGGTTGTCAAAACATTTTTAATTTTAATTACTGTGTATCGTGCTTCTGGGTATAAAACTGTCAGATAAATCTGAGTATCTGCATAAACATGTGGGGAACTGCATGTGTTATCACTCAGCAACTGCTGGTGGGCAGTTAGCAAACTCTTGCCTGGGGTCCGTGTTCAGCTGCTGCAGAAGGATGAACTGCTGATCAGTTGTCAAACCACGCGCAGTTACGTCCTTGACTCCGCACAGCACAGCAGACCACTCAGACTGCACAGCCCCCAGCAACGCAGTGTGCGCAGCCAACTTCACTCCCGTCAGTCGAATCCAAAGTGCTCTTTTGGCAGGGCACCCCAGATTTGATCTGTTTTTAAGAGAAAAAGTGGCCTCATTTGCTGCATCGGGTAGCCAGCAGGCAGGTGACTCCCTGTCAGTCCCTCGGAGCAGAAAATGGTGTTTCTGTTTGGCCTTTTCAACAAGAAGTAAGCCTGTTTCTGTGTGCAGCGGCGGGAGTCCCCCTTCTCCTGCTCGGGAGAAGAAGAGGAGCTCTGCGGGGCCAGCGGCTCCGTGCTGCTGACCCTGTGCCCTAACGGGGCAGCACGAGTGGTCACTTACACCTGCGCAAGTAGCCCTCCCTCCCTGGCTACCGGTCTGGACCGGGTCAGGTAGAGGACGGGTAGCACGGAGGTGCGGCGTGGCCTGGGCTCCGGGCTCCCCAGGAGCGCGGCGCTCG
>NW_010542679.1:0-2919 GCF_000687285.1 Phaethon lepturus
TCTGTGATTCTGTGATTCTGTGACTGAAGCAGATCAAGATTAAAAATACAGTATTTTGTGTATCTGTATTCAGTGTGTGCCTTTGAAATATATACTTAGAGACCAACAAGAAGTCTATTTCTATCAAGGGTGATTCTTGAGTGATAACGTACAACAAAGCTCTAACACGACCCTAGTATGCCTGTATATTATAAGCTGAAACTACAAGAGTGGTTTTTTTGTTGATATATTTAGGTGATACAAGAGCTGACACAAATTAAACTGACTTAAAAATTTGTTCATATTTGTGGACTTCAGAAAGACTCTGCAATGTACTAACACGTACATATGTGAAGGTTTATTTTGCTTAATACCGTAGCTGCTGTAACAGTGATGTATCAATAATTTAGCTTTTGTAAGACATCTGTCTACTGTGGACATTTCCTGCTGGAAGTTTCAAGAGAAGCATCCTTTGGACATATTTTCATCCATAATTTCTACTATGAAATATATAGAAATCAGTAGAGATGATCAATAACTGGTTTTGCTCTTTTTCTCCACACGGATTCTTCCAGTCCTCCACCTCATCTCTCTTTTAGTTACTTGTCTTCCAGATACTAAAACTATAATATTTGTGCCTGAATAAATAGCTGATATTATGAGTTAAAATGAATTTGTTTCCGAAAAGTATAGCTTGAAGCAGCTTGGTTTGGTTTTCCACATTTAATTCTGGGTGTCTGTGTTTCCCTTTCAAGGTCTGTATGAATGAACACCTCATTTCAGTCTTTCTTGCTCTCTCTTGCTCAGCTCCTGCCAGGATTTTGACATTCAGCGGCACGGTGACAACTCCCTGGATGAAGGACATTGTCCTCCCTTGCAAAGCTGTGGGAGACCCAGCTCCAACAGTCAAATGGATGAAGGATAGGTAACCAGCAACTAAATGTATAGCTCAAATAAAGCCCATTTGCTTAAAATCCTAAGGGGTGCGATGCCGGTCATCCTGGATGACAGTGTCAGGAAGAAGGACCATTTGCAGGGACTGCACACAGGCACAGTAGACGAGTAGTTCAGAAATTCCTTGAACTCAAATTAATTGGCTGTGGTGATTAGAAGGTATCAAAAGAAAGGAAAGGTTACAAAGAAGGGGTAAATGTAAACATTCAAAACATAAAACCTAGGAGTCTTTTCTGTTTTAATTTCAGGCATACCAAATAGTTTTAGTCTGAGAAAGCAAAATGTCTGATGCATTGAATCGTGCTGTGGAGTGCAGTGTATATGTCTTGCACATATTTTGTTTTCTGTTATTCTCTTTTGGTCTTTAGTTTCACAGTTTGACAGAGTCAGTTGGAAACACACATGTTTTTTCATCCAAACACGCAATAATTTTCATCCAAGCACTCTGTAAGCAGTGATACTGCAGTGCTATGAAACCATCTTGTGCACTGATACAAATAGCTATTATTTTATAAGGATGGAATTTGTAGCCATTAACTTCCTTTTACTCTTATTCTGGCACTTTTATGAAATAGCAGATAGTTAAGGAAGGAGTGAATTTCCATTTTCATTCAAATTGGGGCCAGGATATGTGCATTCTTTAAGCAAGTGGCAGATGTTTCCCAACAGAAAATATTCCTTTGTTGTCTTTATTAAAGAGGACTCCACACACACCTTTTTCTTTTTTCCATTCTTAGTTGCTTCAAAAAAAAATCCAATTCTGAGTAACTTTGATTGTAACTTCTTTAATGTATGCACTTTGCTTCCTGTGAGGTAGTAACGGGACACCCAGTCTAGTGATGATTGATGGGCGAAGAAGCATCTTTAGCAATGGCAGCTTTGTCATCCGTACTGTGAAAGCAGAAGACTCTGGATACTACAGTTGCGTGGCCAGTAACAACTGGGGATCAGATGAAATAATTTTGAATTTACAGGTACAAGGTAAGACTATTGCATCTATCTCATAATTGCTATCACAGCTATTAACTGCTATGTGCTGGTAATGCATAGGTATGTCTGTTTGCAGGTGTATGTAAAATACTAGTATTAACATGTATTAATACAAATTTCATTCTTCCAATTTAATAAGTGAAATATTATGCAGGTCATTCTGACTCAACCATCAACATTTTATGATATAGCAAATGTTTTGCATTTGGTGGAATGGTTCACACACTTGCACTTCAGCCTCTATGTAAGCTTTTTTGGTAGGATTGATAACTGAGTGTTTGCATTCAGTTATCTTCAGTTCTTCACACAGAAAATATCAATTTATGCCTTCTCCTTACATATATTACATATATCATTTAAATATTGCAAAATTCAGAAAGAGCTGAAGATCTTTACTTCCACTTTTGAAAAGCTATCAACAGAAATTTGCTTCTGTACTGAGACCTTGGACAAAAACTTCATTATGTAAGAGCAGAATTTTATTGATGGTGAATATGAGGAAGCATTTAAAATGAAACATCAGTACATCTTCAACTAGCACATATTAGCAGCTACTTTTTATATGTATGTTGAAATATATATAATGTATCCATTATGGTGTTGATATGTATAAAAGCAATGACAATATAGAAATACACATTAACCATAATGTGAAGCAGAGCATTTGTATTCATACACCAAGAATTCCCTATGCAGGAGATTTCCCTGCTCACTTACACTAAAGTAGATACTAAGAGTGCTTCAATTGGCTGCAAATTGTTGTACCAGAGGGAAGCAAATAACGGAGTTGAGAATATGGACCATGCTGTGGTCAGTCACTCTTCTGTCCCTTGACATGCAATCTAAACTTCTAGTCCAAACTTACGAGAACAGAGCAAGAGATTGTTTAAACTGCAGTCCAACTCTCTCTGCATAAACCGTTCCACTAAGCTTTGAAACAAATGCCATAGCGTATATTAAATTTCCTACAATCTAACAGAGCCTGAAGACGCTCTT
>NW_010542679.1:2950-5501 GCF_000687285.1 Phaethon lepturus
TGTTTGAAGCATGACCGCAACAGGAAGTAGGGAGAGAAAACACTATCAAATGGAAACCTTGTATTTATATTTCACTATGTACTTTTGTAATTGCATATCCTTGTTGTTATTGAACTGCAGTAACTTAAAGGAAATCAATATTACTTCCTTGAGGGTCAGAGAAAGACTGGCATTTAATATGTGGGACCTCTCTTTCGTAGGTAGGGTAAAGTTGTGATGAAAGGTTTTACAATAAATCTTTTGCACTGTAGTGTGTGCAGTGTGTCTCCATGGAATCAGCCAAGTCAGTCAGAATACTGTGATGAAAGGTTTTACAATAAATCTTTCGCACTGTAGTGTGTGCAGTGTCTCTCCATGGAATCAGCCAAGTCAGTCAGAATAATGGAACAAATCCATCTCACACAGGGAATTTTCCTTTAGAATATAAACTGTCTTTTTTGTTTTCTTTAGCACTGTTTAGCTTTTAGCGCACTAAAATCAACTTCTCTTTGAACTAGTCTGTAGCTGTAAACCAGCAGCCTCCACTTCGTATCAGCACTCGTTGTTTTGCGATCTGAGGACCTGAACGTGAACTGCGGCAGGGAGCTTTTCCTGGAGTTTCACTCTGCAGGCGGAGCTACCCCTCAAACATAGGCAAAGCAGGCAATGTCCTCTGGCAGCAGGCGGCTGGACACGACAGAGCGCTTGTGACCCCCGGCCTGCCTTGCGTGCGGGCTGGCGTCTGTCGAGCGGGAAACCGTTAACCACGGCAGGCAAGCGGCAGCTCCTGCCAGCAGTGGTCACCGACGCTGTCACCCCCTCACCACACTTGCAGTGGCAGTCACCCGAGTAGGAGTGACTGCCCTGTCGTCGCTTCTCCCTGGCTTCCCACCCCAGCTTTGCCGCTGCTTCTGAGACCCCTTCCCACGATGAACACTGTCCATGTCTCATTCCTTGTTCTTGAGGCAGCAAAGCTCAATTTTGTCTTCGTTTCTGGGGAGCTTGGAGAACTCTAGTAACACTGGCTCAGAAAACAATCCCTAAAGCGAGCCAGACACAGTGCTGCGGTGCATGACGAGAGCAGTGCTACGGATTTGAAACAGGAACTTCCCTTCCTCCCCCTTTCAATTTCTGAACTTAAAATTGCAAATGTAAAACACTTGGGTGAAGTGTTAGTAAATATTTACCCTTCAGGCCTCTAACAAATACTCAACTAGCTCTTTGACGTTTCACCTGTCATTCTTCTCCATTTTAGCAAACAATGTCCTCCGTGGCCTTACAGTTTTTGTGCCACAGTTCTGGTTACCTCACTTGTACAACAGAACTAGCTAAATGATTCGGGCAGAAGTCAAAAGATGAGCTCTCCAGACTATAACTAGCGTATGATCATATTGGCTCATGATAGATCCGTCAAGGTGAAAAGAAGCTGGCTACTTTGCCGCTTTCTGCCCCTGAGCATTGAGCTCTGGAAACCCAGCCACTATACGCTGGTGCAATTTGGTGTTACTCAGGCTGAGCCTAAACTGTCCCAGTTCCCAGTCCCATTTCCTGTCATAGAATCATAGAATCTCTGGGTTGAAAGGGACTTTTTAAAGTCATCTAGTCCAACCCCACTGCAATGAGCAGGGACATCTTCAACTAGATCAGGTTGCTCAGTCTCAATTCGCTGTTCCAATTCCCAGTCCCAGCTCTCCCTACTCTGCGTGACTTGTTGGGATATAGCATGGCTCTTTCTCTGCCTTTTCATGCTGGATTTTCCTCCAAAGGAAACGGGGCACAGCGCAGAGGATGGGAGATGAGACCTCTTATTCCTGCGCTCTGTCAGGACCTGGTCCTGGGAACAGTGCGGTTCTTATGTCTCACAGTTTAGACACAGCCATAAAGTTTGTGGGGAGCAGCAGAACTGAAGTGTTTCCAGGTTTGTTCAGCCTTTGCTAATAGAGCTGTGTCTTCCTTATACTAAAAGCCTGGGTGACTAGATGGTGTGATCTGGAAGAGGTATGCATCTAACTCCGATCAAAGATCTACCGATGCTACCTAGTTAGGACTCACAGTTACACTGGCAGAAACTCTTGTTATGTACTTTTTTTTTTCCACTTTTGTCGTAATAGTCTGCAAACACATGCATGAATAGGGCATCATTTGCAAGTGGACATCTGTTTCCCAACACTAAAAATTCAGCTTCTCCCTAAAACAGATACAGAAAATAATGAAAAATGTGTAGCTGTGTAGCTCATATGCCGTTTAGGTCTCATGGGACAGATATAAAAAATTCAGAGGAAAGCAAGGATTAAGAACTGAAAGACAAAATTGTGTAGAAAATTAAATATAAAAAATGAGAGCTTGTCTGCTCTTGTCTTAACCTAGGATGTCAGCTAAACAGACATTTTGACAGAAGTATTTTGCATTTTTTGCAACTCAAAACAGTTATTTGATAAATGACTGTTAGAAGGGATTAAGATCACGTCTAATCATTTGAATCTATTTTCTATTTTTAACTATTTCCTATCTAGTTCCACCAGACCAGCCAAGACTCACTGTATCCAAAACTACATCTTCCTCTATCACTCTT
>NW_010542679.1:5532-8428 GCF_000687285.1 Phaethon lepturus
CCTGGAGACAATGGTGGCAGTTCTATCCGAGGTAATATACTTTGAGTTAATTGCAACTTCTCACTAAATTATTATATGTTGATAGGATTAGTATATAATTATGAATGGCTACGAAAAAAAGGAAAACAAAGCAATCTGTATTGCTGTCAGCTTAATGTGCACTATCTTCGTGATAACAGCTTTCAGTAAATTGGAGTTTCTTTTTGTGGTGGTTTAATCACGTATTTAATCACTTTCTTCCAGCGTATGCTCAGCTGTTTTGACAGTTACTGTCTCTGATTTTTCAGACATGGAATCTCTAACCATTCATTTTTGAGGGTCCAGGCTCATCATCTGGTATTTGTTTCTGATTGAAGGGTATTTAGAACTGTTTATTCCTTTCTTTTCCCTTTGAAGAGATCATTAAAATGATATTTAAGTTGTTATAAGGGTAGGCAAAATGTATTACCTGGTATCTTCTAGTCAGGGGAGAGCTGTATGTCTTCCTGTGCATGGGATTTTTCTGTCTTTATTAGGTCTTTAAAATGACTTGTCATATTACCTGCAGAATTTGTGGCTTGTATCTGGCTTAGCATTGTCGTCTGTGCTTTTCCTCCAGGTTATATTTTGCAGTACTCAGAAGATAACAGTGAGCAGTGGGGTAGTTTTCCCATTAGCCCTAGTGAGAGGTCCTACCGTTTAGAAACATTGAAATGTGGCACTTGGTACAAGTTTACTTTAACTGCTCAGAACGGAGTGGGGCCAGGACGCATCAGCGAGATCATTGAGGCCAAAACGCTTGGAAAAGGTACATTGATTTCCATCGCCTTTGCTCACCTAAAGCTCTTGCATCTGCTGTAGATCTTGGTTTGATGAGAAGACAGACTTGGATATATTAATATTTTTGTCTTTGGAAACATTTCCAATTGTGTCCATGCTGTGACAGAAGAGGCTGTTGCTGTGGGACTTGAAGCACATACTGGCTGATATTCTATCCTTATTTCTGTAATAATTTTTGTCTAAGATGGGTTGGTAGATATTTGAGAAGGGAATGTCTCCATTAACATGGGCTATAACAATTCCAACTACTGCTATTGCCATGAGGAAAATATTTCTTCTCTTCTTTTAAAAATGCAGGGGGTTATTTGTCTGGATGTTGAAGGAAGATGGGGAGTATATTTATGTGTAGAGGAAATGGAGCTGATGTCTTATTCCTGCTCCAAGCTGTTATTGCAGGAGCCATGCAAGTAGCACCCTTTGAAAAGGATAAGTGTCAAAAACAAAGGAAAAGTTTGCATAAAGTTCTGCTAGGCAAAACACGTGCAAATTTGCAGAATTTTTAGCTAAATCTGCAATGGGTCCCTTGGTCCTGGTGGCTGAAAGTAGTTCCACATTGCAATTATGTGTCAGAATTATGAGCAAATTTAGCAACTGACGCATTTAAAGAGGCACTTAGAGAATCTTGCCCGTATGTCAACAGAGTGCAGTAGCTTTGCATAATGCTCTAAAGATCATCTTGCATCTCTTCACCCATTGTAAGAAATACTCTTATTTGGGAGCAGTTTCATAATAAAGTTTACTTTGGTAGGTATGTCTGCCCTTCTCTATGCTCTTCATCACACCTGTGCTGTTGCAGATCTCCCAAGCGTCAACAGCAAGGTGGACATTTCATTTAACACTCAGTGGCATAGAGAAGACGTGGTATGCAGTAGCTGTGAATGATATGACTTGCTGAAGGTCAGGGGAGACCACAGATCAGCTGCACACATGCTGAGATTATCGGTGGTCAGGGAGAATGGTCTTAAAGAAAGGGACATCTAGAGAAGTAGAATTTGTTCTTATTTTCATTGTTTAAAATATAAGGTTTACACATGCTTCAAATAACATCTAAATCATAAAATCATAGAATAGTTTGGGTTCCAAGGGACCATTAAAGATCATCTAGACCAACCCCTCTGCAATGAGAAAGGACATCTTCAACTAGATCAGGTTGCTCAGAGTCCCATCCAACCTCACCTTGAATTTTTCCAGGGATGAGTCAGCTACCACCTTTCTGGGCAACGTGTGCCAGGGTTTCACCACCGTCGTTGTGAAACATTTCTTCCTTCTATCTAGGCTAAATCTCCCCTCTTTTAGTTTAAAACCATTACCCCATGTCCTATCACAACAGGCCCTGCTAAAAAGTCTGTCCCCATCCTTCTTATAACCCCCCTTTAAGTACTGAAAGGCTGAAATAAGGTCTCCCCGGAGGCTTCTCTTCTCCAGCCTGAACAACGCCAACTCTCTCAGACTGTCCTCACAGGAGAGGTGTTCCATCCCTCTCATCATTTTTGTGGCCCTCCTCTGGACCCTCTCCAACAGGTCCATGTCTTTCCTGTGCTGAGGGCTTCAGACCTGGGCACAGGACTCCAGATGGGCTCTCACCAGAGTGGAGTAGAGGAGCAGAGTCACCTCCCTCGACCTGCTGTCCATGTTGCTTTGGATGCAGCCCGGGATATGGTTGGCCTTCTGGGCTGTGAGTGCACATTGCCGGCTCATGTCCAGCTCTTCTTCCCCCAGTATCCCCAAGTCCTTCTCATCAGGGCTGCTCTTGATCCTTTCATCCCTCAGCCCGTATTGATACTGGGGGTTGCTCTGATGCAGGTGCAGGACCCTGCACCTGGCCTTGTTGAACCTCATGAGATTCACATGGGCCCATTCCTCGAGCTTGTCTAGGTTTCTCCAGATGGCATCCTGTCCCTCAGGCGTGTCAACCACACCACTCAACTTGGTGTCATCTGCAAATTTGCTGAGGATGCACTTGATCCCACTGTCTATGTCATTGATGAGGATATTAAAGAGTACTGGTCCCAATATGGACCCCTGAGGGACACCACTTGTCACCGATCTACATCTGGACATTGAGCCATTGACTACT
>NW_010542679.1:8669-55777 GCF_000687285.1 Phaethon lepturus
ATCCCAGGCACAGAGGTGAGACTGACAGGTCAGTAGTTCCCAGGGTCCTCCTTGCTACCCTTTTTAAAAATTGGAGCAATTTTTCCTTTTTCCAGTCACAGGGGACTCCACCTGACTGCCAGGACTTTTCCAATGTCATGGAGACTGGCTTGGCAACTACCTCAGCCAATGCCCTCAGGACTCTGGGATGCATCTCGTCGGGTCCCATAGACTTGTGCATGTTCAGGTTCCTCAGGTGGTCTCGAACCTGATCTTCTCTTAATGGTTCATGAGAAAGAAAATCTCCCAACCTTTTGAGTTTCTCTGGAACTTGATATATATGCCTGGAAACTACATGTGTTACATTTACAGACTGAACCAGGTAGTGTGTGATTTAGAATGCTGGGATCATTCTCATTCGTGTGAGAGCTCCAGAAGCATGTCTATCCAAAGCTATTAACAGAGCCAATTGAAATAGTTTATAACATGTTGGGAATCACCAGTTTTGTTTAGATTCCTGTAGAATTTAGGAAAGAGTACATTTTGGTACAGCACAAGAACAGCTTTGTTGATGACCTGTCATGTCTTCCATCATTACTTCAATTTTAAGGTGCCATTTTTACTGTCATTACTACTGTATTATGTACAACTGTCAAAAAAACTTAATGTGTATATGAACAGAAACCAACATTTGATCCCAAAGCAGGATAAGTAAATAGGAATGTCAACCCCTTTCTGAATGGTAACATCTTAACTCAGAAACGCAAAGTTCAAAGTATATATTCTTTTCAGTATATCATGTGCAATTTCAACTTATTAATATTTTTTAAAAATTATTTTTACCTGTAAGTTCTCAAAAATTGTAATTTTCCACAAATGAAATCCTCTGTACTCTCAAAAAATTTCCTTTATTTCCATTTCAAAAGAAGACTAGAGCACCAGTGGACAATCTTCAAGTGTATTTGTCTTCTATAGTATTTCTACATGGTGTTCTGATCCCTTTGGGTTTTTTTGCATAGCAGCAAGCAGGGACATTTACTGATATGAAGTGTCTGCACTAGATTTACAAGTTGAGTCATGTCAGTCCATGCAAGCCCGCAAGTCAGGTCAGTGCAAGAGATACATGGATATTTTTTTCACATATGGATTTGAAAATCTAGGTTTGTGAGTCTGGCATAAAGTTTGAAAAAAACCAGAAACACTTAAGAATGGGAGGAAAAGAAGTTAAATATATAGATTTTGAGTTTAAGATAAAGTTAAGATTGTCCTAGAAATTATTCTCTTAATTTTATATTTTTGAGAGTCCTGTATCTGTAATACTCAAGCATTTCATTTGAAACATATCATTGCTTCTAGAGCCACAATTTTCCAAGGAACAAGAGCTCTTTGCTAGTATCAACACCACAAGAGTGAGGCTGAACTTGATAGGCTGGAATGATGGTGGCTGCCCCATCACCTCCTTCACCCTGGAGTACCGGCCATTTGGGACAACAGTCTGGACAACCGCTCAGCGGACATCCCTGTCAAAGTCCTACATACTGTATGACCTCCAGGAGGCAACCTGGTATGAACTGCAAATGAGAGTGTGCAACAGTGCTGGCTGTGCAGAGAAACAAGCCAAATTTGCAACACTCAATTATGATGGCAGTAAGTATATCTTTTTATTTACATGCCTGGGATACTGTTTTCACTCTAGTTTCTTATGTGATTTTTATTATTGGTCTTTCTTTTTTACCCCCCATAAAACCCTGTTTGAATCTGCTAGCCATGCTGACAGAGGGGTAGCAGTCTCAAAGACATAAAATGCCTACTGATTTCATGACAACAGGCTGCCAGGCAGAAAAGTGGAATTGTTTATTTCTCTTCGCTGACGAAAAGCTCAGGCACCAGTCAATCAACCATGACACACGTAACCATAGGACAGTAGGTGTCATTAGTTCCAGTGGCCACAGAAGCACTTGCTAGTATTTCGTGTGTCTCTTCCATGAAATTTTTGTCTCCCATACAATTGGTTCCCGCAGCCATTCATGGCTTTGACTGGCCTCATTGCTATTCCATGCAATGTCCTTGTGACACAGCTCAAACCCCATTATGTGATACAAGGGAGCAGCTAACTAGCTTGTCTGCCGGGGAAGCCTCCGGACAACATCCTCCAAGGGCAAAGCAATGGCAATGCTATTATCCCTATTTACAGACAGGGTAGAGTGAAACTAATGGCCATGACAGATGGCTCTGCTATGCCCAGCAGCAGGGCACAGGGGATGAAGGAATTGTTGCATCCTGCCCTTCTGCCAGGGGTTACTGCCCACCCTGAAAAAAACAGAGCAAGAGAGCAAGAGCAAACATGCCAATTTGCCAGTCACTCCAGCTCATACCTTGGTATGTTTATTGAAAGTGATGGTGGCACGCGTGTGCTTCTGCTGGCTCTAAAGTGGGAAATGACTATATTTCTGGCAAAAAAGGCAGTACAGATGGCTACAGATGGCCAAGAGACGGTAATCTCTTGAATTGCTCTAGTGTGAATTGCCAGAGCTCTTCTGGAGGCATCCAGTGTAAAATACTGTTGTCTTGCCAGGGATATTGTGCTGTATTGTGCAACCACTTGGTGACCTCTGCACTGTTAAATTAAGCAACAGGGCTAGTGAGCAAGTTCAAGCAAGAACTGATAATTGTCCAACGACAGTACCAAATTGCTAATCGTTCATAACAGTGTTGGTAACACATCTCCCTGCCACAGTTTTGTCCCACGCAAACCACCATTCTCCAGGACAATACCCATGTATGGCTCAGGGAAGAGTAAGCACCAGGGACCATTCCCAGTCAGAACTGGGGGCTATGAATCAGGCAGGGTTTAAACCTCAGCATCTTACACGTCTTCTAATGCTATCCCAGTCTTTGCACTAGGTATTCATCAGTTCTTGCAGATAATTAACAATGTATGCCCTTGTGGCTCACCCTTTGGCACATCCCTTCATGTTTTCCTGAGAAAATATCATTTTGGTAAGCTGCCACACAGTTCTCATGTTATTTCAGACAGTTTTATTAAGAGAAAGGTTTTATCTCAGCACTTTAGAGGCCCACAGGAAGGAAGAGGAAGCCAAGATCCAAGTAGTTGTTATACAAAAGCTGCCAGGTCTTGCCAGGTAGACTTAGGACCTGTTTTACTGAGCAGTATAGATGTTGTCCATAATAACTGTTTCAATTAGTATGAATTAATTTCTTGCCACTTTGCTTAGCCTATCCTCTTTTCTTTCCAGTATCTTTCTGCAGGCAGCATCTAATTTTCAGTAATTTTTTTTTTTTTTTTTTTTACATTTACAGTTATTGTTGCATATATATGACTGGGACAAACAGTCTTAAGTCATACCTTAAAATGAAAGGTATGAAAATGCAGGTCCACAGCCTTAAATTCCCACTGATAGCAGTGAAATCAAATGTATTCTTACAATGAACTGGTTTGAAATGTTGTCAGACTCTGCTTTTTGATTAGGTGATACCTTTGTTTCACATACTGTGACCTGCACACCCTTTGATTTTCTGTGTTGCTGTATGACATCTTCAAAAGTGAGAAAACAAAACAATAAAAATATATATAGTGTTAAATTTCCTGGGCCACTGCTTCTGGTCAGCTAGAAAATTTCCCATTTACAACATTGATGGTTTTGTTTGTCAAGCGTGCTTTGCCAGGACTATATTGTGCCTTAGAGAGGCAGCATGATCTCAAATACTGACCATAAAGTTAAGACAGGAAAATATGGATGGAAAAGCAAATTTCAGTTTTCAAATTTTCTGAATTTGTTACATTTGCTGCAGAACTAAAATGATAAACTGATTATTAATATAATTATCATTACTGAAAATTAAAATAGTCTATTCCCACATAAGAAATTTCATAGAAAAACTATTGCAGTGCTTTTAGAGCAGAAGTTGTCCCTACAGAGTCCCAGCTCCCCATTCATTTGTTCCCTGGTAAGCTGTGCAGGCTTAAGACACTTCAGAGTTGGAAAATAGTGTCTGATTAGAAATCAACATTTTCTATCAATACTTCATGCAGAAATTTTTGCTTTCATAGGGAGTGAATTTTTCACTTACAGAAGGCATGCTGTGGAAACTTCTTAGCCAGCTCCACTTTTGAGTGCTAACTCGACCTCTACCGTTGATTCATCTTGTGATGTGAGATTAGTCCCTTCCAGCTCTAGAGGTCACAGCTGCTATTAGGATAAAACAGATACAAGGATAGTACTTTGAAGATTAGACAATACATGTATGAAAGTTCTAGGATACCAAATGTTAGGAACAAGCTTAGGAGCTTTAGCAGTCTTAAGATAAAGCCTTTGTAAACTTTATATACATCCTTGAGTTACGTTGTCTTTCAGTCATTTTGTTTGGTCTGCTGTAGCTGATTGTTATCTCTGATAGAGCTCCTGAGAAATAGCATGGCTAAGTATCCTTTACCTTAAATCTCTTCATGGTGAATTTGGTCAAAAGGTTAATGACAGATCTACGTGAGACTTTTTGCTTTCTGTTCATAGATATTTCAGCTAACCATTTTCAGCTTACAGATTTTATGACCTTCCTGCCCTTTGTTTTTCAGAACATTTGCACTCAATACTTAAGGAGATATTTTTAGCAGTGTGCAGCACTGCGAAGGAGCTTCCTGACTCAGAGGTCAGCTAGTCAGTAGCCCTGACATTAAATCAGATCAGCTTGGTAGCTGCTCTAAACTACGCTAATTGATTCTAGCCCACCAGGCAACTTCCTACCGTGAAGAACAGTTAGGACACAGGAAAACACTCGGCAGTCCAAAAGCCACAAGGTGCAATGGGAGATGCTGGAAGGGCTGCAACATAGGGGAAAATGAGGTCAGAGACATTAAAATTACAACTTCTATAAAGCACCAGTAAACGAGGCTAACAAAGGGCAATGGGGAATTGACCTGGAAAAAAAAAATCAACCTCCCAATTTGTCTGGGACTTTGTTCTGCGAAAAGCTTTGTCTATTACACTCCTAGCCAACACCTAGAGTGACAAGAAATGTTGAAATGATGTTTTCTCAATGCATAGCAGGTTTAGTTTTGGGTAATTTCTAATACAGTTGCTGAATATCCACAAATGGATAATGTGAAGGATATATAAACTTGCAGTATGATTTTTCAATTAAGCTTGTATTTCCTGTATATAACATTACAAGGTTTACATTTTACTTGGAAGAGCTATGGAAAATGATAATCACTTACCTAAACACTTAAGGTTTAACTGAAATTTAGGCCACTCTTAATTTGCTTTGCATGAAAGCATTAAGGAGAGCAAGACATAATTTTAGGTAATATTGAAACCAACAATCCTTAGCGAATGGCCTGTGCGACTTTAATTCAGAGCAAAATTTGGCCCTTTAGTATTCAGGGGGACTTAGGTGGATTTAGAGACAGTTACTAGTATTACATTTAGGAGCTTGAAGGTCTTTCCATTTCTTCATCTAATCATTTTCTTTGCCTTTAGAGTAGTGCAAAACTGTGTCTCAGTTAAGACAAGATGAAAAAATCCTGCAGTGTGTTTATTCCAAGAAATGGAAAATTAGAAAAAGAAGGAAAATTATGGGGAAGAACTGCAGTGGAACAGTAGAAAAATATTCAAAATGCAATTGCAAGAAAATAAATTTTCCAAAATACCTGATACAATTTTGGATGGTTGTATCTTTTCTGTTTATCTCCATCCCTTTAGGGAACTACTCATTATATGCAACTCAAATAGCTCTCCTGAAAAAACATGGCTTAGAATTCTACATTTTTACTGTGGTTATGGCATTCACATTATACTGCATCACAGAACTATTTTTTTTTTCTTTTCTGATACTGTATGGTACATAATGAGATACCACACAATGCAGCAATTAAAATATAAAAAGGATGTGCCTGTTTTTCTAACTCATCCTCCTAACCTTTTAGCAAGCAAGTAGCCACTTTTATGTTTCAGTAGCTGGTTAAAATTGAATAGCTTCCATCGAAAGTCATCACAGTTCACAATACTTGCGTGTTTCTAACCATTTCAAACAAATCTGCATTTTATAGCCTCATTGGTGGTTGCATTCAGCAGTTTAATAGTAATCAGGAAATGAGTGAGAAGCCTTCCATGACTAAACAGCCTTTGAAAGAAAGTGCTGCATTCTTCTCACGTCCTTTAGAAGTAAAGAAAAAAAGAATTGAAAAGTTCAAGTATTACATATCACCAGGAAGCCAGGTATATTCAAAATGCAAATATGTCCCAAAATGAATAAGTGAGCTGCCTGCCGATGCCAGTAGTTTGTAGATTCATTTCCCTCATTTCACTCTCAAAATTTGATTGTTTCTCTCCAGCGTTACTCTCCTGTTTTACTGATGAGTATAATGTCAGACACTCTTCAGCAAATTAGCTTCAGGTTGGCTACCTGAATTTCAGATCAATGTCACTGCTGCACCCCTAAGATGTGATACAAGAATGTTTCCGTGCAAAGGATTAATCTAATGTATGTAGCACAAAATGAACTTTGTCAAAGTCATTCCTTACAAAGGAGAGCCCAGCAGAAAGCATGAATGTCACAACGGTGCTATTTTCCCATAGTAAGAAGTAATATACATAGCTAATAATTCTGAGGTGTCTTGCAGCTTTGTAAATGATCTAATATTACTTAAAATTAATTGTAGTATTTTACTGTGTAATGGGTATGGTTTTCTTTCATCAGTGAATGCACCTCTTCTCGATTTCTGGTACTCTATGAGTCTCTGCAGTCCGTGCTTTGTTACCAGCGTGACCGGTGACACGTGCACGGCCATTACACATGCAAACGTAGCATCCACCCTGAAAATGACAAATCCTTCTTAACGTTCTGCATGCAGCTGAAGCCTATAACATGACACATTCCCTGAGAACTCAATCTTTTGTCTTCATTAATAGGCATCTAATATCATGACACTGTTTCCAGGTACAATCCCTCCACTCATTAAGTCAGTTGTGCAAAGTGAGGAAGGGCTGGCAGCCAACGAAGGGCTAAAGATGCTGGTGACCATTTCCTGTATCTTGGTTGGGGTCTTGCTGCTTTTTGTGATGCTGCTGATCGTGCGGAGGAGGCGGAGGGAGCAGAGACTGAAGAGGCTGCGAGGTAAGATGAGAGCTGTGGCACTTATTTCTGCATATGCATACTCCCTGAACATGAAATTAGAAGTGGGGCTGCACGTGACCAAACTGCTGAATCCCCAGTCAGTGCCATTTTCCTGCAATACGTAACAGACATGAGGCGACAAAGCATATGTGTTTTTTACAGAAATTCCTTCTTTTTCATCTGGTAGCGAGTTTCTAAAAAATTACTCTTGTATTCATCGTTGTTATTTTGCAGGAGCGAAAGCAGAATAATTCTCATGTGTTGGTGTTTGTTTTCTTTTTTTTTGGTGTCGTTTGTTTCCCTTGTGAATGGTCTCAATAACCTAAAATAATTTTTGTCGAAGGGTAAAATCAGATGTTCTGAAGATGAGGGGATTTCAGTTTTCCAGCAGATGCAAACCATGATTTCCAAATTACAAAATGAAAGTAGACACATGTTAGTAGGCTAGAAAACGCAACCAGATAGTCTCAGATTTTTACCACATCTTTTTCCCTATGATGTGTTATAACAGAACTATTACAACACTTCATTGTTCACTGACCTTTCATTGTCGCTGATCTGTACTTTTCACTAATCCTTATTCAAATTCAGGTGTTTGCTATGTGAATAAGTTTTAAATCTGTAAATTCATTCAATTCTATCAATCTTTCAGTAAATACCCCTGGCTAAGCCACAACCAGGTTTTTGACCCTTGCAGTCTGCCACTTCTGCAATGGCCCTGTAGGTTTTGCACTAGCATGTGACAGCAGACCTGACACTGAAGTTATTGGGGAAAAAAACCTTTCAAATCACACGCTGGATAAATAGTAAAGTGATTTATCATCTGCAAAAGTAAGTCTAATCATTTCCAAGAGCCACCCTATTGTTTAGTTATTTGTATGTTAACCAAAATATGATCATGATGTATATAAAAAATGGGGCCAACCCTGTGTATTCCATCTCATCTTAGCATTTACTTGTCTCTCTTTAGAGTCTCATTTTGTCTTTTGTAACAATATGTTGGATGTTTTGGAAAAAAAAAAAAGACACATAAAGGACTCAGTCATGGGCAAATTGATAGATCAAAGAGGACAGCTAGCCTTATGGTTCATACACAGCTCTGGAAATCAGGGCATCTGGATGCTTTGGCTTGTATAATAACTTCTCATTAGAAATCTTTTTAGTCATTTACCTCTGTGTGGTTTTTTTAATCAAAAAAGTGGTGGATTAAGTGTGAAGAAAGTCTTATCTTCTCAGAAATACTGTGGAATTCCATCCAGTAATGAGCAGGATATTTTGAACTCCTCAGCTCCAGGAAATGATGTCTATGCACATCTATTTTTTCATGTCTAATTTACAAGTATTCATAGATTCTTGACTTACAATCCCTTAAGGAAGGCTGGTGGTGACTGGCCAGTATGGCTTTTGCATAACATAAGACCTCTCTGAATTATTTCCTCTCAGAATATAAGAATCTAGAAAAAGATCTGATCTTCACTTAAACATAGGCAGTGACAAAGAATTCATCAGTACTTTGATAAAAATCATAAGTATTTAACTACCATTTCTGTAAAAGTTGCGTCTCACTTCTTACTTGAATTTGTCAAGCTATAGCTCAACATCCCAATCATCTGGTCCTGTTATAGATCTGTCTGCCATACAGGGACTGTTTTTGTAACATCTTTTCAGTCTCTGAGGATATTCCTTTTACATGGTGGTAACCAAGTAATTTCTTAATGATTTAATTGGTAAATGACACAGACTAATTGTCTTTAATTTTTCTCTGTTGTTTTTATTATTTATTAATTTTAAGGGTTTTATCTGGTCCCTTTGCAACCTTTAGGTAACTTTCTGCATCTATGTATGCTAGAAATTAACACAGTATTCCAGCAATAGACGTATTAGCATCAGAAAGAGAGGTAACAGCCTTTCTTCTTTCCCTTTATGGTCTTCTGTCTGTATCTGCAAGGACGACTTTTTTGGGTACAGCATTATTTTAAAAGTTTGCATTTAACATCTTATCCAATGAGATCATCTGACAGTTCTCTGGTTACAGTGCAACAGGATAACGTTCTCCATTGTACAGCTATGGACTGTATTCTTGATATATGACCTTATACTAATACAGATACATTGCTAATTTGTGGCCTAGCTGATGGCCCAGATTGGTATGCTTTAGTGACCTGACATTTTCATTATATTTTAGCTACCTAAGTCCTGTGTAATTTTCAAATTTTTATCAGATACTGTTTCGTTTACTCCAGGCCACTGATGAAAGTAGTAATGGTGTGATGTCTCATTGGGCATGATGAAAAGAAATACTAAACCATGATTCTCTTCTTAAAACTGTATTTTAAATACGCTGAAACCAGTGTAAAATGGCTGCTTTGTTAATTTTTTTCATCATGTTACTTTATTATTAAAATATTTTGAGGTATTAAAACTGTGCTCTAGAGAAATATAACTATAATATTTAAATGTTATTTAATAGCATCTCAGTAGAGTTTTTCAATGTCATCAATTCTCAGCGAATTTTAATCTCATTTCTCAAAAATCAGCTTGCTTTAATATGGCTGATTGACCACAAACCTATATTGATTGGCCTCAATAATTCCATCTCATCTCCTTTAATTCACCAAGCTTCATTCCTTTTTTTTTTTTTTGTGATTTTGCTCATTGCCAAGATCATATTGATAGGACTTCAGTAATCCAGATTATTTTTGTTCATTTTTTGTAAAGACTGATCCTGTGCTAGCCATTTTCTGTTCTTCTAGAGGTTACTTCAGTGTCATACTGACAATCAGTATTGCCATTCCAGAGAACTCCTTAGTAAGTTCTCTAAAAAAACCCTATGTGCAAGTTTTTCTGATCTCCTAACTAAAAAAAAAGTTCTGCTCTAGTACTTGTTGTGTTCAACTTTCATCTGAATTAGTTTTGAAATTGAAATACTGTCATTATCACTTAATATGTATCACCTGGTGGGATTTCTTTGAGGCACAAGACTCATTTTTCCTAAATCAAGATTCCACCATCAACTTTCCTTTTGCCTACATGAGAAATAATAGTTTCCACAGTGGGACCTTCTAAAAGAATTTATACACGTTACAAATGTAATTCTTGCTTTTATGGCTCCAGGAGATGTGTTTTCTTTGAACCTGCTTGACAAAGAGGAGTAGGAATTGCATATTTATTATTTGCAGTATATTCTGCATGCAAACAATTGTATCTGTGCTTATGGAAAATGGGTTTGTGGTTCCAGTTTCTGTGGGGTAAAATATAGCATAAAAACAGCAGTCTTTCCATTCTTAATCCTTTTGCTCCTTGTTTTAGCGTGTAGTAGCAGGTAAACCTTTGTTTTCCTCCTGTGTCACTGCCACTATGATTTATTTCTCCAGGTATACTCTATTTAGAAAGGAAACTTAGTTTTCAGCAAAGCCCTGATTTTTGCCCAGTTTAGTAGTTCCACAGGTCAGGTCACAAGAAGGTCAATAGACTGCTGGGGTTCATGCAGCCATTCAGTAGGTCAACGTATATTATAACAGAGAAACCTGATGACTTACCACTCTTTCTCCGTACTGTTAACCTAGTTGCACTACTGCCGTAATAGTTTTCCCTTTGTTTTTAAATCCAACTCACCTTAATCCAAGCAGAAAGTATCAGCGCAGCATGACAGTTCAGAAGTGGGAGCATGCAACTGAAAACTGCATCACAGCCCCTGATTTCCCAGGGGGCAAGACAAATGTGTTAAGAATTTTAAAGGCGGCTGCCCCAGCAAATGGAAGTGAGGGCTGTCGCTGGGTCGGTGCCTGTCAGTGCAGTCATGTGTCAAACCCACAGTGAGGAGCAGTTTGTCTTTTTCTCTAAGGCATGGGGTAGAGCAGGAGGTCACCCCCTCCGCTCTGTCATTCCTGGCTTCCTCGAGCCCTGTTTTCCCCGCCTGAAAGCTGGGAGGTAGGACACTGGCAGGGTTACTCATTTTACAAGCATTCTCATTTTTCTGATCAAAAGTGTAATGTAGGAAATTAATATCACAATCTGTAGTCTGTACTAATTCATTTGTGAAACTAGCATTTCTCCTGTATCTGATGTTTTGGACACAGTATTGTCATATTCA
Source organism: Phaethon lepturus (assembly GCF_000687285.1). Classification (NCBI taxonomy): domain Eukaryota; kingdom Metazoa; phylum Chordata; class Aves; order Phaethontiformes; family Phaethontidae; genus Phaethon; species Phaethon lepturus. The sequence continues at coordinate 19,876 of NW_010542679.1, forward strand.
GTTGCTTTTAGGCTTTTGGGTTTTGCTTTGACAGGTACGTAAGATCCCTTATCTTCTTGGGACATTTGTTTCGGTCCAGTCCTATACTAACCTGTGTGCCCAGTGCAGCCGTCATTAACTGCAGTACTGCTGCTGACCGTTGTAACAATCTGCTTGAATAATTAGTACATTTAAACCCTGCTGAGGAGTTACTTTTTTTTCTGCAGTACTTCCTCATTCAGCTTTTGACATGTATCATAGCATCATAGAATCATAGAATCACAGAATCATTAAGGTTGGAAAAGACCTTTAAGATCATCAGGTCCAACCATCAACCCAGCACCACCATGCCCACTAAACGGTGTCCCAAAGTGCCATGTCTACACGTTTTTTGAACACTTCAGTGATGGTGACTCCACCACTTCCCTGGGCAGCCTGTTCCAATGCCTGACCATGTAACATGATCTTCCACGATGCCTCATGTTATTTTTGATTGAAGATGAGCAATCTCCTTTGCATCTCTTTGACCAAGAATGCATATATGTTAATGAGCATTTGAATATGTGCCACATACATTTAATGTTGAGAACGTAACATTTTTTCCAGGTGCAGCATGGAACACAGCTACATGCTGTGCAGCACCTGAGAAGATGTGAGGGAGGTTGGTTGTCATTTAATCCTGGTAAACAAATCTAAACCTCAAACTGAAATTGCGCCAAGCAACCTTCAACTTTGTCCCTTCAGCTTTTCTTGAGTTGTGACTGACTTACACAAATATCCATAGTCTTCACTTAGGGAGGCTGCAATTGCTTTTCAAAAGCTGCTAGATGAATGAAAACAATATATGCTTATTAAATCACCCTTATTGTATGTGCCAGAGGGCAAATGTGTGCATAGACTCTTCATGATCCTAGTGCTGCTAGAATAACAAGAAACATCATAAAGTTTGCTGAGAAAAACATGACTTGGAACCAGAGCTTCATTTACTTTTGTATTCTGCAAAAGAACTGGGTCCCTTCCTGGGTCCCTAGAAGTCAGTAGCAAAACCTCTGACATCATTTGGGAGCAGCAGCAGTGGTAGTTTGGTTTATGACTGATGATAAAGACGTTACCATCTACTATGTAGTACTACAGCAAAAGGCAATCCCAAACAAAGTGAAAAAGAGAAAGTCTAATTAGACTGGATTAGATGGGACATCTCAGATGAAGAGTCCCTCCCTCCATCAAGAATCTGCCATGCTTTATGCTGAAAAGGGATAGGGGAAGGCTAAAAGTGAAGGAGTGGAGGAAACAGTCCTAGAAGTGCAGAATTCCAGCTTCTCCAGTAGTAGGTGAGGAATAAAGCTTACAACAGACAAGCTGGCACAGTGCCAAAGAAACAGAATGTAGAAAGTTTTGTTAAGGGTTTTTATGAATAAAAAGATCCCTTTGTCCATTCCTTTCAAAAAATAATAGAAATGTAGCCAGAGAGATGCATTAAGATGGTGGTTTGTTTCTGTCTGCATCCTCTGAATTTTAAAGGCAGGATATTTAACAGGATCACAAGCAAGGAAATTGTTGTAGGTGTAGGAGGCCCAAGAGGTGATTAAGGAATAAAAAAGGTGAGATGGAGAAAACGAAGACAAATTCAGTAAATGTCTTGGCAGTTGCTGGTAGATTTACAAGCAGCAGATAAAAGAAGAAATGTGAAGTTTTACATAATAGGAGACTTGCTTGAAAGCTTAGACCTTGGAATTGTTTTCTTCTCAGATTTGCTTCACCTGGTTGCACAAAAGGCTGCTTTGTTGCTATGTGATATACTTAAGGACTCTGGAGTCAGCATTTTTGAGTTTGTTCAGCGGCAGACTGCAGGAGAACAAAGCATAGCTGTCTATTTTTGCTGAATAATACTACAGAAATTATTATATTATGTTGATAAAGCTTTACAGAAAGCTACCTGAAGAAGACTGGATGAACCAACCTTCAGCTGTGTCTTTTGATCTGATAAGTACCAGAACAATTATGTTGCCAAAGGATTTTATTCTAATAACAGCAGCAATGACAACAAGAAGGAGAGTATTTCTCCTTCATTTTGCTGGACTGACCCATGTGGGAATAAGTCACCTCCTGTTCTGTGTATAGACTGTCCTCTGAAGACCCAATAGTAGTTTTGAGTTATTGATAGTGGAAAATCATTCATAGGTGAGAGCAAACAAAAGAGCTGACTCCTTGGAGACCTCCCTTGCTCAGACCTCCATGCAGTCAAGTTTGGTTTGGAAATGGCAGGTTGGCAACTGCTCATCCAGCTTGGGTTTGGCTCTTGTCTAGAGATGGATGTCAACATTTCTTTCTTCTTGCCTTTTCTTCCTTCCTCACCTGTTCCCTTGGTAACTGTGGCAGGAAGGAACAGAGATCCCTGTTACTTGTTAAACTGTTTCTAACTGTAATAAATTTTTTCTAGTTAAGCCAATGGTAGCTTGTAGTTCTCTAAGCATCTTTGGTGCTACTGAGGAACTAAACAGGGCTGTCTGGGGCAGAAATTCAGTTTTGGCAAAGGTAGGGACTTTTAGAGATGATTTTATTCTTGCCACTGATCTGAGAAACAATGGTCTTAACACATGGCTGATTCAAACCGCTTACTTCCTAATAATCCATCTATCAAATAGATTTGCATTTGTGATGACATTTCTTCTATTTTCTTCTAGATGCAAAGAGTTTGGCTGAAATGCTTATGAGGTAAGAATAGATTTAATGTTTTTAAATTGAAAAACATCTGTCAACTACGGTATCATATTTAAAAATTATTATAGGGACAGAGAAGTAAACTTTCTATTTGTGAATGCTTTTTCAAAACACAGCATTTGACTGTTAAAAGCTAGGACACATTATTGGTTAGAAATGGAAGAAAAAGGACAATTTGTGGACAGTATCTGTGAGGGAATACAATGGTAAAAAAATGAGAACTCTTGTGTTAGTAGATTAAATTATAGAAGCTATGTAAGTCCGTTTGGACACTTTTCTTATCCAGAAAAACATTTTCATAATATGTACCAAAGTAATTGCTCTTCAGAAATCATCTCATTGAAGGCAGTAAGTGCCTGGATGCAAACATCTCTAAACTTTACAGTTATATTTATGTAATTCACTACTGCTAGCTGCTTATGCCCGAAGGTATGGAAGAGCAGGTAAATCCATTCTGTTCCATCAGCTCAGCGTCCAGAAATCTAATTCAGTTGTTGAATGGCAACAGAATGACTGTTCTGGCACCATAATTCTTTCAAAGATGGAAATTTCATATCTTCAATGTTTATTTTTTTGTCTGGGGAAGATATTGAACTTCAAAACTGCTGCACGTATTTGAAAATGCCATCACCAAAGGATTGATTTTAAGTTCAAATGAGTTTTGGTTGGCTAGAAAATCTTGTTTTTAAGCAACAAATTTGAGAATGTCATAGATATTTTACCACATGAGCCATACTCTAAACTTCCTCACCCGTGATAAACTTCACCTGCTATTGTAAGAATATACTTACCAAAGACAAAGTGACAGATGGTTTTAGTATGAACTCAACTCTACGCCTCAGTCTGCAAATACATCTGAATAGTCCCACCGATGTTAACAAGACTGGTCATGCAGGTCAGGTCATACCCTTCCTATCTGCCAGTTAGAAAGCCCTGCTAGCAGCAGATTGCAGGTTTAAGTAACTTCAGGAAGATATGCTCTGCTATTTTTCGGTGTCACAGAAAACAGCACAGATTAGTATATGCAGCGAGTTTGTTCCCTAAAGAAACCCCGCACGGACTGGCTGAAACTCCTGGATGAAGATATTGAGTCCCAGTGACAACCACACATAACAACTCTGCAACACTGACAAACCTCTGCCTTAACCCTGGTTAGCTTCACTAGTCTTTTCGCCACCTCTGTAAGGCCATTTCAGAGTCTCACTCCTCTGACACTTAGGAAACTGCCAACATAAGTGCCCAGTTTTAACCCATTTTTCTCTGCTGATGTCGACCTTCAAATTAAGGAGCTTCTTTTGCCTTCCCCACCTGATGCACACAGAGAGCAGTGAGCTCCCTTCCCAGCCTTTAGTTCAGAGCTATTTTTCTAGGTAACTCATTTGCCACCATTTCTTTTTGCTTTTCCTTTCACCAGCATTGAAATATGCCCATCAAGTCAGTTCCTCCCATCTCATTTATTAACAAATTATCTTGTTTTTATTAAATAGTCAGATTTTATATTTCTCTTCTGAAAGTGTGAACAAAAGCTAATTACTATTAAAACAGGACTTCAGAGGAAGTAGAGGATATAGGTCTACATTTGCAGATGTGTCATAACTTGGAGCTCTCAAAGTGATGCTGTTTTGGGGAGCCTGGTTTCTACAGGCTAAATGCTCTGTCATTTGTGATAAACCTGTGAAATACCTCCAAACGAAACCTGAGCTACCCACCAATCACTAGATGTTCCTGAAGATTTAGCATGTTAATAATCAAAGGATAATAAGCCTTATCCAAACCAATAGTCACGTATTATAAAGGTCCTGATATTTCACATCTTTTAGATTTCACCAAAATCTGCTATGATACAAATATCCAGAAAAAGGGTATGCTGTGGGTTATGCCTTTCTGTTTAAGTATTGGACAGAAAGCAGAAAAGATGATTCTCTGCTTGGTAGGAAGGTGTGAGGGATGGAAAGAGCTTTGTGTATTTTTCCCTTTGAGGAGATTTTTATGAGTGTGTGTAAAGCGGATTAAGGATAGAGCTTTAGTCTTTGCTTTGAAAGTCTCTGGCTTTGACTGTGTAAGTCAAATGTCTGGGGAGCAGGATAAGCCCCAGAAGTTAGCAGTTTAATGGGAGCTGCATAACTTGTTGCTGATACTTTAAACTCACAAATAAAAATCCCAATCACAACTTTCTTATGGTTCTTTTGGGTGAAAACATCGGTCCAGCCAACTTCTTTGTAACAGCTCACTGTGAATCAGTATAGCAATTGACTGAGCTTTCTAATTTTGAAGACACAGTGAGGAATCTTATCTCCCCAAATATTCCTCTGTCAGGCTGATTACTTACAAGATTTAGTTTTCCATATGTTTTTACAACCACCAGCTTAGACATGAGGACCCCGTGAAGTGGCCTGATTCTCTGCCAAGGACCCAGAATGACTTTGGGTTTACAGAGCACCATATTTAATCCCTTAACATAACTAGCTTGATAAGTTTAACCCTAACTGCTGTGCATAAAGATATTTTAGGGCACTCCAGAAAGATTACTTAGAAGGGGGTTGTCTTAACTATGCACAATCTTTCAAAATACCTTATACACTGTACTTCCTTTGGAAAAAGGCCCATTTATCCACAGACTGTACATAAAAGCTGTCTCAATCAGACCCAAAGGCCCATGTACCCAAGTATGTGTTTTTCATATTGGCCAAAAGCCAAGGGGCCTTGGTAGAGTAAAAGACTACAGCAAACACATACTGAACTCGTTCCCCAGACAGGCTCCCAGTCTCTAACGATTTGGAGCTCAGAGATTCATTGAACCAGAGGGAACGAATTGTAGTATACACAGATCCTTACAAGGTCTGACAAGTAAAGTATAGCCATAGCACATGTTTAAGTTTGGGAATTTTGTATCTGTAGGTTAAGGAAAATATAGGTAGATAAGTTTCCTCCCTTTAGAGAATTAATCATTGGTTGACTCATCCACCAGACTGTTATCATACTTGGATTCCTGAATTTTCTTAGGTTAGAAAATCCTTGAGCACCAAACTTCAAAATTGCAATCCTAAAAATCTCTGCCTCACTGCCAAGTCCTAGAAGCACCTAATTGCTGTTGGCAATTCGGTTTTTATAACCTGAAAACTATTGTGGTCTGCAGAAAATAATTCAAAATTCCTTGAGCCAGAAAGAGATAGCATGCTAATCAGCAGCAGCCCTCTCGCTGCTGCCAGTTGCCTGTTCTGTGTTCGGACACTCCATGTCACCGTGCTGCTGCATACAGGAGCATTAATTAGACTGATAAGGAGGAGGAGAGTGATCACACAAAACGAGGAGTAACTCTTGAGTATAGTAGGGAATTTTCATGAATACAGAGAGGCCTGGGTTCCAGTTCTGGCTTGAAGGACCTTCCACATATTTTGCATAGAGCTACCCCTGGAGCCAAGAATGGGATTCGGAATTCTCTCTTGGCAGGTGAGCAATATAACTGCAAACCTGGGGAACTGTCCTGCTCCCCGTGGTCTGAACAGTGCTTTCAGCGTGGCTGAGTTCTTTGCAATAGTAGGAGTACAGAGCATTTGCACTGCAGAAGAGCTTCCAGTTCTCACTGGGATTCTGGGGTCTGCATTCTCTGAGGAAGATGTCTGATTTGATCCCTTTGTCTCCTGCATCCCTGGTGAGTGGAGGAGGGGTGCAACGATGCGTTTATTAGACCCAATTGTGTATTGCACAGATTCCATATGTATCTGATTGCACGTATCCTATAACTATTGGATTGTTGATTATTAAATTGAAATTGGACCTCAGAAATTCAGTTTCCTACTTGACCACAGGTTTGCTCTACGATCTTGGACAAGTCCAAAGTAGTCTGACTTTTCAAGGGCGTGTATTCAAGCATGTTTGGCATGCTGATAATCTCTGATTCTTTTAACATTTCAGCAACTTGAGTGGAAACCAATAGGAGAGTGGCATCTAATCCATGCAGAGACTTTGCAGAAACTTTGAGAACGTTAGTGCGGGATTTATCTGCATTTTAGGATCCTAAATGTCTTTGAAAATTTATGTGTTTAATAAGACGCCGTGACTACTATTCTCCACTGATTATTTATGGAGAAAAGTCTGGCAGCCCTTGGGTAGCTCTCTTGATATTTTGCTTCCATAACGATTAAATGAGGCACCAGCTGTAGACTGTTTGAATGCATTTCAGCTATCCATCTGTACATGATGGCCACAGTACCACCTAACCACCCAGATAAAGACAGGCGTTACAGTTTGAGGGGCATATATAGTGTGAATGCTGGGCACCACGAGAACAGGGAATGCCAGAAGGTGAGAATCAGCCAGAGAGGGGTACCTGTGTGCCTTGCGGATCTCACTCTCGGATTCGGAGCAGAATTACTTGACCAGATGACAAGGAAATTCCTCTTAAAAAGGACTCTAGGAGAACCTCCAAACCTGCAGTAGTTAGGTCTTGCTCACATGGAGACTCAGCAGGAGGTTAAGGCAAATTGCCTAGAGAGGTGGGCCATCACACATGCATTAATCTCCTATGTAGAGGTCTGCACTCAGGGAAGAAGTGAGCTTATCGTCAGGCAGCTTAACAGCCCTCTGCTGATTCCATTAACAACAGTAATTCATTGCCAAAGGAGAATTAAACTGAGTGATCTACAGCTATTTTACACTAGAAAATGAGCCTCCACTTGAATTTTGAAAGTCTTCGAAATGTGAGCACTTGGGTCACACTACTGGCTGATTTGCCTTAACTTTGCTCAGCCTCGCTGCATAAAGAAGTATTTGCAAATATTTCCTCTCCTCCAAAGAGCAATTACACCTAAAAGGGCAAAAAGTTCCCTGGTTTTTAGTGCAGTCTGAAGGTGTCTTGGTGCAAGCTCTGTACTAGAAGTGATTGTAGCACTCAGTTTTACTGTCCATTTTAATTTGCTTTCAGTAGACAGTTCATTTAAGAAGTAATTTTCCAGTACACAAACTTCAAAATGAAATTGTTTCAATTTACATGATGATAGAGTAATTGTTTTATGTTCTTTTGTAGAATATTGCATCAATCAATTAGAAATAATCCATGAATGTAAACAATATTTGCAATTTTAGTCTTGGAACATCAACGGGACTAAAACCTGTATTTAGTTTATGCAATTTATTAATGGAATCCCTAGTTATTAATTTGCTTTGTCATTTATCAATTCCAGTGATATTTGGAATTTATCTAATGAAAAATGATTAAAAGTTAAAAAATAATTATAAATTACTCAAGACATCATTTTCCTACCAACCTGTTTATTCAGCTGTGTGTTTCTTCACTCATATTCATGAGGAATGAAAGAAAAGCTCCATCTTGCAAAGCATTTTTACTAATTTCATTATCTGACAATACTTGAAGAAAATTACATGAAATTTTCAGGAGATCCCTACTGATAAAGAATAGACCAAATACCTCAACACTGTGCATTCATCTAACTGCTTGTCATGTGCAAAACATTAATACTATGTACTTGTTCTGAAGGGGGGAAAATAAGATGTATGAGTATTTTGTTGATTATGATTATATTAATTATTGTTTGAGCTGGACAGATTTAAAATTAGAAAGTTTGCAAGTATCTTTTCATTTAGGCTGAGTGTTAATGTGTTCACTTCTCTTTTGTTTTTAGCAAGAACACCAGGACATCAGATACACTTAATAAGCAGCAGCAAACACTGAGGATGCACATAGACATTCCCAGAGCACAGCTTCTGATTGAGGAGAGGGACACGATGGAGACCATTGGTAAACTCTTGTTGGGCTTGTTTTCACTGGTTAATGTAACAGGCACTTTAAGTGGACTTTGTTCACCCCACACCTTTTCCCCATTGCACACATAAAGAAAAAAGAGCTACAAAGTAATTTTCCATGTTTGAAAACTGAACTGATTTCTTTTTCTCCCTTTTGAATAATTTTCCAGTTTAAGTAATCTCAGTACGGTATTCAAAATAATGCAGGACAATAGGAAAATGGAGCTGGGAGAAAGAACTGCTTGAAGAAAATGTAAATGAAGGCTGGCAGTTTTATGATTTTCATTTTGATTTCTCTTTTGGCTTTGACTAGACAGTTGGATCACTGGCATTACTTATAAGGAAAATGAAATTCTGAAAGTACAATATCAGTATTTAAAGTTTTGTGACAGACGACTTCTAAAACTTACATGTTGCATATTGTATCCACCTGTTCATAGCAAATGATACTGCAACATTTTGATCAGTTTTCAGCTTTTGTACATCTATGCAAAATTAAAATCTGAACTGTTTCACACAACAAAAAACAAGATTTCTCACGTGGCTGGCACATAGCTGAACTGTCGTGAAAAACAGAATTGTCTGGTGTTGGGTTTTGGGTTTTTTTTCCCCAAATAATTGAAACACAAGATGTCTGAAATCTCAACAGAATAAAAACACAACCTGATCTCATGACTGTATGGGTACACACTGTGGCAAGACCCTCCAGAATGACTGATCTCGTCAGACTTTTAACTTTTTTGGCTCAAAACCTGCGTAGAGGAAGCCTGTGATGGCTGAGAACGTAACAGCATCCCAGGGGTGGTGTGGCTGGAGAGGAAAGTTCCGCAAGCTGGGAGCAGCATCTCTGCACCTCCTGTCCATGCCCGCACTGGGGAGGGACAAGCCACTCCAGCCCCCCACGCGGTCACACTTGCTGTCAGTCTGGCACGGAGGGGGTGGCCTCAGAGGACATTTCGCAGTTTGCGCTGCAGATTTGAAAAGGAGACCTATGCTTCACCTGAAATACAGACTTTTTTTGATCCTGATTTGATTTTCCCAAAGTTTGCCTCGGTGATGCAGTCTTTTGTGCCAGGCTTCATCCTAATGACAGTTTTTACTTTTGGGTCACAGTTGCTGAGCAATGGGGGGTTACAGTGGAAATACTATTAGTGCCTTCGCTGTAGCAATGCGATCAGTGCCTCGGTAACAGCCAGCTCTCCATGAGGCACTCAGAACAAGCAGGCACTCTGGCTGTCTTCGGCAGAGTTCACTGCCAAGAGGCTTTATTTCCAACCTGAGTAAGAGCCCATCTTTTGCCAGAGACAGAGTGATTTGATTTCATAATTCTTATTCTATTTATGGCCTTCTTTGGGTAAAAAATGCTAGTTATGTTATTGTGCAGAACTGCTTGCCTTAATGGTGTCTTGTCAAGTTAAAAAAAAAAAAAAAGACAAAAAAAAACCAAAACAGGAATGCTTAGAAGCAGCAGATCAGCCTCTGCTGACTAGTAAATGCACAGAAGCCCCACTGCTGCCAGTGCTCTTAGAAATACATTACAAAGCTATATAACATAGCATGTCAGGAACTTCTTGTGGCTGTTGTTACTGTTAGGAATGGATGAAAACCCTGTAAAGAATGCAAAAGAAAGTCTGATAGCATGCAAATAAATGGACCAGATTCCTCTTTGGAGTGAAATAAATACAATACAGAGATCACAACTGAAACATGCTGTATTGCACTGGCTTTCTGTAGGGATCGATGTCTGTGCAGAAATTTGGTGCGTGTACCCTACCCCATAGGGAAGCAATAGGCAGCAGAGCCACGCAGCAGTAAAGGTCAGTGCACACCGTTTTTTCCCAGTCCTTCCCAAGGTCAGGCTTCACCTCGCACCTTTCTGTACAGCTGCAGGAAAGCCCATAGTCAGCTGGACTGTCTTGGGAGAAACTTACAGGACTCACATAAAGCTCCCCAAAGCTTCTGTTTCAAACCTACAGCAGTGAGGTTTGATGCGGCGAGAGCTGGTAGGACTTGGCCCCTAGCTTCCAGAACAGCAAACCACTGGACTTGGGGATGCCTAGCTGCCCTGCAAGTGTATTTCCATTGCCGTCACGATGATATTCACATGCTTAAAAATAAGCAGCTCCCTAAAGAACAGTCTTGAGTCATGGCCATGCCTTCTAGAATATTCCGCCTCTAAAGAAAAAGCTGACTGGTAGAGGGTTAGTCAGCAACGTTACCTAACGACCTCCTTTTGGGAAGACATGGGTGATTTCACTGAGGATGTTACTGATTATGTTAATAAAAAGAAATAAATTGAATACGTTGTTGAAAAGGTCAGCTGAGCTCTCTGAAAGTGAAGAGGGCAGTGTTCAAAAGGCGGGAAAGAAAGAAATTAGGGACAAAAATAATTACACACAAATTAGCTTTTTGGAAGGATGCTTAGGAGTCTGGCTTAGTTGTACATCTCTAAGAAGAAATCATAAAGACAGACATGAAAATTACACTTATTCTTTAGTTTTTTAAACTTTGAGTTTAAACCTAGAGGCTCCCAAGCTGTGGTACACTCCTCAGAGCCATCTTCAGCCCCGCAGAGAAGAGGGAGCTGCTACTGTCAGTGGTGGCACACAGCTGCAAATAAGTCTGGGGACTGGCTGTACAGCTCTTATGAAGGAAAACCCAAAATTCATTACTCAGTATCTGATTTTTTTTTCACTTACAGATGACAGATCAACAGTTTTGCTCACTGATGCCGACTTTGGAGAGACGTCTAAGCAGAAGTCACTGACTGTCACCCACACAGTGCATTACCAGTCTGTGTCACAAGCTACAGGACCACTGGTGGATGTTTCTGATGCCCGGCCAGGAACAAGTAAGCATATAAGAGAATATATTATCTGGAGAGGAGAAAGCTATAAGAAAATGAATACTCTGCTCCCGCATTTGCATCCTCATGGGATTTTTTCTTCAATCTGAAGGTTGAGAGAAATCTATTTAGGTCAGCAGAGAACATTTCTTATACAATTGCATTTAGTGATTCAATATGGTAAAAATTGCATATGCATCTGAAATGTAGGTGTAATTTGAAATAATTCATACCTGGCTTTCATTAAACCAAATGCATGCTAGATATTAATTTCTAGAATTTATTGAGTAAATTACCTTAATGGCTTTTAATGTTTAATATATTTTTTTCTCGGTGATCAATCTTTATTGTATTTCAAAATATATCTTCCCTCCTTACCTCTCCATCAGGCCAGAAATACATTTCTCATTATTGCTTTTCTGAAAAAGTTGTATTTCCAGTTTTAGTTATTATGGTAAATTACTTTTCCCAGATATATTCATGTTGAGTTGTTCTTACAGTGATTAAGATACTGTCGTAAATTAATATACCGCTGCAATCCATTCTTCTTAATTTCTCTCATGAATGTGTTCCATATCTATGTAAATGGAAAAGAAAATCACTAGATCGAAGGAGTACTTCTGAATTAGGAATATTATCAAAGTGTAGTTCACTAGCAGTGTGCAATTTCTAAAATCTCTTGGATTATTTCTATCCCCTGATCGCTTCAGAATTTGTTTACTTGCTGAGTTTGGTGAACATAAATGCTGAAAGCTCAGTTGTGCATCACCTAAAATGCAGACTATTTGAAAAATCTTCATTTCCACCCCAGCCTTTATAAATGACAGCTGTTCTAGTCCTGACCTTGCTGCTTTTCTAACTCTGACAGTGTTAATCTATGGCTAGTTATTTCTTGAGGACTAGATTGGTACCACCATTTTTCATCTGTGGGGAGTCATGACATTTGAATTAAAAGAGTCAAGATACAACATTTGTTTTCTTTCTAGTACCGCTCTTGTCTCACTCAGTTCATTTACATGCTGGCTGGCCTGCTCACCAAGAGCAAAAAATATAACATTTTTGTCATGTTGGCAGATCAAGATCATTTGAGTGAACAACGGACTCTCCATTGTTTTCCAACCCGGCCTTTTTTAATAAGGAAAGAGGCACCACCCCCAAATTGCCTGCCTGTACCACACCACAGCATTTTATAGCACCAGCATCTTCCATTCCTAATCTCCTTTTTTGTGTGCAGTCACATGCTTCAGTCCACGGAAGTCAGGGAGGGACCTCCCTCAGATTAAACAGGAGCTTAACTCAGTGTGAGAGTATGGTCTGTGTCCAGCCCCGCTTTGGAAATAGAAATCCACCATGGGTTTCATTATGCAGTAAAGATCTGATTGCAGCAGTGCTCAGGGCTTGGTCAGAGACTTCTAGGTTGTGTTCCCTGGATTTGAGGCACTGATATAGAGGCGAGGCTATGAGATTTTGTTTAGACCCACAGCTTTCTGTCTGAAGAGGGGTGCAGTGCCCAGCTGGGTGGCTCAGAGGTTATGGATCCTCCCACCTGAGCACACTCAACAATTGGCAAATATTCCCTTACAGCCCTTTTTAAGTTGTTCGCTGGTTCTTTTGTATTTATTCATAAAAGAGGTATGCTCCATGAACCTTTGCCTTGCTCACCTCAGCTCTCTACAGTTATGTTTCAGCATATGACAGCAGAGCTGGCTTAACAACCGGGGCCCCAGATGTTTTCCATCACACCGGCAGCTCGGGAGCTCGCGGTGTCTGTGCTAGAGAGACCCTTTTGCAGGCTCAGCGCAGAGCTACTGCTCAGCATGTGCTCAGCAGGACGAGCACTGGCCTCCTGTGTGCTGGCAGCAAGCTCTCCCGCCGCCTTCGAATTGCCGACGAGAGCCTACGGAGTCACGGGGCCAGAGGACAGTTGAGGTTGGAAAGGACCTCTGGGCCCTGGCTAGTGCAACCCCTCTGCTTAAAGCAAGGTCAGTTAGAGCCTGTTGGCCAGGACCATACCCAGACAACTTTTTAATATCTCCGAGGATGGACATTCCACCACCTCTCTGGGCAACCTGTGCCAGTGGCTTGTCACCCTCACAATAAAGTGTTTCCTGATGTTCAGAGGGAAGCTCCCATGTTTCCCCTTGTGCCAATTGCTTCTGGTCCTGTCACTGAGCACCACCAAAGAGAGCCTGGCTCTGTCCTCTTTGCACCTTCCCTTCAGGTATTTTTATACATTGATGAGATCCCCCCAATCCTTCTCTTCTCCAGACCAAGCAGCTCCACCACTGTGCCGAGAGTGTTCCCACCAGCTCTCTCCTGTCCTTCATGTCTTCCCTCGAAGCAGGCATGAGGCTCACTTCTGGCCATGCGCCAGCCACATGCCAACTTTCCACAGCTGGTACAAGCGGTGACTTACACTGACAGGCTGGTCATGTCATGTCAAGTGCGGTTTTGGATGTTACACATGTGAGACGGCTATGTGTTGCACGATCACGAGAATCAGTTATGAATGGCACTGGGTTCATATTTTTCCACTGCTGTAGGGGGGAGATGTGAAGTAGGAGAAGGATCAGACCACAGCTGTTATTTGTAAATAAATACCTTGTTTCTTTGAAGCAGCAGAATACAAATTCTTACAGGGAATGCTTAGGCAGAGGCAATGCTCAGAGTCATTATCTGGGTATTGTTTTCTTTTTTAAATGGCTTCTGCTAAAGTCTCTTACCTCAAAGACTGACAACTTCACCATTTGAATGTCAAAGAACATTTGAATAGATTTGAATTTTTCATTTCTAATACCCTGTCTCTCTATTCTTAGTAATATCCTTTCAGAAGCTTTGAAGAGAAATCCTTCAGTGCTGATTTAGTCACTTTCTGTTTGCAAGATAATGATTTTTCTATTCTACTTGTTTTGTTAGGGAGTACAAGCCTCACTTTTACAGAAGAACTATTTATTAACAAAAGGAAGGAGGTCAATTTTGGCAGATAGTTTGCTTTTACTCCCTTGGTCAGCATATTATCTCTAGGATAATAAAAAAATAAAACACTGTTGACCTTAAAGAAGTAGCAGATGATTTTTAAAGTTTAAGAAATGGTGTTTATTTACTAATTTTTTAAAAACAGATAAATTTTTATGAACCTCTTCCTCCTGAAACTGTGACGGCACTGTTACAGGTTATGTTTTATGTCTTGGCTACTTATTAAAAAATAGGGAATCTGTAGTTGATTAATATCATAATATAGTTAAAGTATTAGTAAAATATCCAGAATAGGAAATTATATCACCACATTTCTGAGCACATTTTTTTACAAACGGAGGGCAGGTACCTGGTGTAGGGTGATTCTGAGGGCACACCTACGCTGTTAATTTACCTTAGCCTTCACTTGAGACATGGTGTGAAATCCCCGACCAGATCTACTTGCCTTGTGCTCTTTCACATCTCAAAGTGATTTTGGTACTGGAGAACTGCTTATGTTGGAGTAAAGGGATAATGGGTGTGTCAATGGGAGGTTGGTGGGGCGCTCAACTCCTCAGTTGCACCCTTGTAAAAATGTATGGTTTCATTAGAGAGTGTTTCAAAAAAGCGTTAGCAGTTTGGTCATGAACAGCACTTCCGCTGTTCTTTCTTCTTCCACGAATAATGTTTTGTGGGATTTTTTAACCAACAGGATTTCATTGGCCATCCCCTTCTGACCGGGCTTGTTTGTCACCTTATCAATTCAAGAGTCTAGTGGCAAATACCCTCTCTGTTATCCACCACAGATCCAACCACAAGGAGGAGTGCCAAAACCGGACCCACAGCTCGCAACCGCTACGCTAGTCAGTGGACCCTCAACAGACCTCACCCCACCATATCAGCTCATACCCTCACCACAGACTGGAGGCTGCCCACTCCCAGGCCAGCAGGATCAGTGGACAAGGAAAGCGACAGCTACAGCGTCAGCCCCTCGCAGGACACGGGTACGGGGTGCTCTGCAGGGCTGCGCTGGAAAAACTGGACAGCAGTAGCTGCAGTAACCTTCTTGGTCCTTGATTTACTTCATTTGGTGCTTAGGTGTCATTTTTTGTCCTTGCTAGGGTGTAGGCTATTTATAAGGGGTGCCACAAGTGCATATAGCACTGGCGATAACAGATGTTGTGCCCGTGGTTTCTCATGCCACACACATGCATACTGGAGTCCTTTGAAACATGTGGTGGTAATTTCCCCTGTAGCAGAAGCACTGTACTTCCTGTATCTGAAGGAAAAAGTAGGATAACTTGCTGCATGAAATGGCATTGACCAGGAAGGGGCAGTGTTAGCAACCAAGAATATGCCTGAGTCATAGGTGGAATGGTTTTAGGGTTTGAGCTACACTGAGGCTATTATTTTCCTTTTCCCATTCATGTAATATGTTTATAGGATTTATTCTAAGTGGAAAAAATGAGACGGAAAAATCTGGGATTAGAGTCCAAGTCAAAATCCATTCATATCACTGAATACTGCAGCAGCTAGCTCCGTTTTTCCTGAGAAATAGCATTAAGTTTTATTCCTCTAGATGGTAAGTGGGGAGACACTGAATACATATTCTGCCCCCAGTCTTCATCTCTCCTTGACGTCTTCACATTATAAATGCAATTGTAACTGAAAGGAAAAGATTTGTCCTCTGCCCTACACTGAACAAGTGACAAAAAAAGGCAAATAAATGAGTAAATGATTAAGCAGAATTGTCACGAAGCAAATCTAATAAAGGTTAAATACGAAGAAAGTTAAAATATTATTCAAAGGTATGCCTGACAGAAGTGAATCCAGGCTGACTCTGGCGTCCTCAGAAGGAACTGCCTATCTGCTATCCTGATTTTAGAGGAAAAGTGTCATGTGCAAAAAGAGCTACAAAGCAGTAGGTGTGACTGGCCTTTCACCGTGAAAACCAGTATGACTGTTTTTATTCTTTCTATAAGAACAAACATATGACTTCCCTTATATCCAGCAATTTATAGGTTGGAGTTCTCATCTTTTCACAATTCGTCCTCTTAAACTTTCAGACCCCTATGTTGTCTCCATAGGGTTACAGCACTCAATAGATACCTCTAGCCAGCTGACAAACTTCATCCTGACGTCTTCAGGTAGAATTACCATAAGGCTTTAAGGATTAACTCTCATAGCTATACAGATAAAAATATAAATAGCAAATGTTATCTCAGAAACCCTTTTTGCAGACATTCCAGATTTCAGGTGCACTTGCCCGTGTTCCAACACTTTGTCACCAAAAAATATTTTCCAATGCACATGGGCAGAGAATTCAATTTGCTGTGTAGTTTAATAGAAAAACTACATGCAATTTTGTAAACAGACTTCATAATTTATGTTTTAACATGGCTACTTCCATACTCTGTGTCTACCTTTGAACACAGAGTGATTTATGTAAGGGATAGAAAGCTTTAGATCATGCTCAAGAAAGATTTTCTTATGCCAAAATGTAGCTCTATTATGCCACTTGGTTTCTTGGAAAAGAACAGTCAGATTAATCTAGGTACTTCAGAAGTTTAAAATTTCTAAATAAACATTATAATAGATGTAGCCAAATTACGTGTTCAAGAATCAATTGAACTAATGTGCACATTTGATCACTTTTCCAACATGGAGTTCAGATTTCTGAATCTAGTTAATATTTCACAGAATTTAGGACTTCTTATCAAAACAATTCCAGGTTTACAAAGCATTAGCTTTCAAACTTAGCAGAAATGTATTGCAGCAGTTCAGAGCTGTAACTAAGTCAAATGTTCGAACTAGAGGCCATTAGAAATTTTCTGATGAATCTAGGTTTCATGAAGTTCACCTTTGTCTTGGATGAACTTTCAGCAAATCTAAAATAGGTGTTCAAGCAGATTCTTCCTGGAATAGTCTCCCCAGGGCATGGGATATGGAAAGCTGGAGGTCCCGAGCTTCAGGGACTAAACCGGGACCTTTGCATGACCATCATATTTACAAACACAGCTCTATGGCACGGGGCAACTGCAGCCTTCCAGGAGTTTCCAGTTGATCAGAAATTTGGGAAGATGTTATTTTCGTCTGAATCAAATGTGGAAAATAGAATGATGTTTCCTGTGGGGGCAAAAAAAAAAAAGCCTTGTTTATGTTCTGGCCAGCTCAAAATCTCAAACAAGTTACAGCATATTTTAGAAGTAGTTGTCATATTAAATAATGCGTGGTCCTATTTACAAGTGGCAGGAGTGTTGTTCTTTGTGCACAATGAAAACTGATGCAAGACCCTAACACACAATAAAAAAGACAAAGATTTGCAATAACAACACAGTTGCCTCTGGCTGCTGTAGGAGTCCCATTTTTATGAATTAGCTTTTACATTGTGCCTGTTTATTGAACACCACCACCAATGTCTGAAATTGTACAGATCTTGTGATGAAACACGACTTCTGCCCAAGGAACTTTTGAAAGTCCTTTGCTCTTCCAGCCCACTGAAATAGGAGTGCGATGGGTGCAACAGACCAGTGATGTGTCCCCACAGAAATGAGCACTGCATTTCCAGAATGCTTTTTAATGTATCAGTAGCCATTTACACCTTCAATAATAGTGCTTGTTTAAGAAATATTGATGTTCTCAGAAACGCAGCAGCAGAAAAGAACAGGCAGTAGCTCATAATATCCTCTGTGTCAAATATGAAGCCCCCATTAGCTTCAGCAGCCTTGAAAAAAGCACCTGAATGACTGCAGGCTGGTAGCTACTAAACGATATTGCTTTCTTAAGGCCTTTGTTCCATATGAAATGAGTTAATATTTTGCCTGGTGTCTAGAGAGAGAATGCCTGAGAGACATTGCCTTTATATTTGACCTTTGTCCTCAGGGCTTTCTCAAAAAAAAGATATAAGATTGAAACAGGTACAGAAAGACTATCCTTTCTCGCCTAGACATCACCTCACAGAAATACTTCTGAGATGCATTAAAAAGATAATGTAAAGAAGCTGTTTCTCATTTTGCTAGATCTTTTGGTGGGGGGGTTGTGGGTTTCTAGGATTTTTAAGGCATTTAACTTTTAGAGAGACTATTTTTTGTAAAAAAGAAGTAACCTTTTTCATGTATTAAAGGTTATTTCTTCTAAACCATTAATTTAATGCTAAGCCACAATTCTTCTAGCAGAATAAGAATTCACTTTAGATTATCTGTAAATATCAAGTAACAGACTAAACTAAAAATTGTGCAGACATTTATAGTGAAGCAGACTCGTTTAAATCACGTTGATAATTTCAAGGACTCTACATTTTATTAAGAAATACTATCATGTTCATAGCTTTGCTTCCAAAAAGATTTGGGCAGATGTTTTCTTTCTCCCATTATTATGTTTCTGATGTTTAGATCGAGCACGAAGCAGCATGGTCTCCACAGAAAGTGCCTCCTCAACGTACGAAGAGCTAGCGAGAGCATATGAGCATGCAAAAATGGAAGAGCAGCTGAGACATGCCAAGTTCACCATTACCGAATGCTTCATATCAGACACCTCGTCGGAGCAGCTCACGGCAGGGACTAATGACTACACAGACAGTCTGACCTCAAGCACGCCGTCAGAGTCGGGGATTTGCAGGTTTACCGCATCCCCCCCCAAACCTCAGGATGGAGGGCGCGTGATGAACATGGCAGTTCCAAAGGCACATCGGCCAGGTGAGACATTAGAGGTGACATTTTGGTCCTTGAGGTGAGCGCTTCACCCCATGCATAGGCTAGTTAACAGGAGAGGGCATATCGCAGGGAAGGAAGAAGGTGCTCAGAATATCCTGTAACTACTTGCAGAGATAATTGCTTTTTAACCCAGCTAATATAGTATTTGAGTATATTCTCCCGTATATGGAAAAATTAGGGACTTGGAAACCCAGGAACAGAAAGGGACCATCTAGGCCATCAAATCCATTCCTCTACAGCTGCAGCCATCAGGCAATAGACCCTTCTGGGGTAAATAAGACCATATGGGGGTACATATGCCCATCTCCAACTTAAACCACTTGCAAAACATGTCTTAGAGCAATACTTTGTGCTTGAGAGCAAAGGCTTGCCATCAGAACAGTTCATAAGGACAGATTATAGAAGATGTACTATCCCTTCTGCCTTGTATCTTGTCAAAGATGTAATAACCCTTTGGTGATGTTCTTGAGCTGTTACACTCTCTCTTTGACATCTCCTAATATCAAACTGGGATTATCTAAAGGGGGGAGAATTAAAAAAAGGAAAAAATGAAGACTGTACAATAGCTCAAGGGATATGGAGCCTTCTACCTTCAGAAAAATTTAAACCCACTCCAACTTCTTACTTACTGAAGGTGCCTGAGGGACATCCATCTATTGGCCTCAGTCAAATTTCCAGTTCCCAAAGAGTGCTGTTTCTGGTGATACCACAGTGCACAATAGCATAGGTAGATTATTTGTGGCAGTCTGAGATCACACATGTTATAAAACCTGCTCAGAAGATTTGGCAGTCTTTGTTACAGAATACATGATGTGACATCATGGGAGAGGATTCAAACGAAGAAAAGGCATAATTACGTTGGTGTGCTTTCTGAAACTATGATTATTATTTTTTTTACTTTATCTTTATTTAGTATATACAATTGCCAGTGTTGGTGGGGCTACATACACAGAAAGTAATCAGAAATGCTCATATATGTAAAAAGAGTAATGAATAAGCTATGGTCTTTTGCTTAATATACACCATAAATGTAAAAGCTGTTGTGAGGACAGAAGAATGGAAGATAGACAGTGGTATCAGGAAGGTCATTCAGAAGCAGAACCTGACACTGAAAAGAAAGCATAAAGGATTTTGCTGGAGAAAGCTAAAAGAAGAACATGAGAAGAAAAAGACCCAGCGGAAGGTAGAAAGTTATAATACACAACACAGGAAATTAGTGTATTGTACAGATAGATAAGAGGAAAAATAAGTAGGAAATAAAATACTGAGAGAAATTACTGACTTCTACAGAGTAGAACCACAAACCCAGGAGCTGTAGAAAGATACAAAGATAGAAATAATTTTCATCTGTAACTCAAAAAAGTAAGATAAATATTTATCCCTGCTCTGCTAAAGGGAAGCATCTGCATTCACAGCTAAGTCAAAATTGCAGCCCTCTCCTTCCAGTAAGTCA
The DNA here is from genome assembly GCF_000687285.1 of Phaethon lepturus. Taxonomy (NCBI): domain Eukaryota; kingdom Metazoa; phylum Chordata; class Aves; order Phaethontiformes; family Phaethontidae; genus Phaethon; species Phaethon lepturus. The sequence continues at coordinate 40,304 of NW_010542679.1, forward strand.
ACAAACATTTTTTATCATTTCTTTAACAAATAACTTACTCTCTTCCTTTCATGTTCCAAATACATTATTTATGCATATTTAGTATTTGGAAATATTCTAATATATTCCATATAAAGATGATTTTCTTGAGGGTGTACAGCACCAAAATATGGTCACTGTGCTTGAGTTAAAAGCTTCTGGGGTTCGAACATCATCAGAGCCCCCCTAGTGAATTACAGACTTGTAGCCATATTTATCTCCATTAGTTTAAATGGCTTGAATTTTTAACTTTTCTTGATTAGCTTTAGCTTTCCTTTAGAGTATGGAAATTAAATATAGTATTGAATTAATAATTATCTTCAATACCTTGAAAAAAATTGAATGTTCCAGTGGAGCAACTTGAATGTTGGCCCATAAATATCGAATGGTATGTTATTAAAGGTTACTTTATGAAGGGCTTTAAACAAAAGAATCAGATAGAAAGAATTTTCAGTAGTAGCTGACAGACCAATATTTTTAGTGTTCAAATCAGTGAGGAAAGACTTACTGAGCATCCTTCTTCTCTCACCACATCAGAAATTCTGTGGAAGTAATTAATAATTCAAATACAATGAATCAATTAATTTTACATTTGGGAATATGGAGAATAAATAAAGACGTTAAGGTATTCAGATTAAGTAGATGAGAACATCTAAGATGAAACACTGACTGTGCTTCTTTAGAACATCTTTATTCTTCCTTGAAGTCAGTCTTTTCTTTCAAGATAACTTTTACCTGTTTTCATGATGTTTTGCTTTTCTCCCCCACTTGATCTCTTTCTTGTACATCACTTTCAGCAACTAAACCATCTGCTTTATCCAACAGGCAGCGTTTGAGACCTCAGGTTGCTCCAAACTGAGATAGTTAATGATTAGGAGTAGGGAGCCTGAATGTTTTTTTATTAGAGGAAAAGGGATGATCAAGATTCAATGACATGTATTCTGGGGCCTGACATCAACGCGCTGTGACATTCCCAGCTTCCATACCATTTTCATTCAGAAATTGAATCAAAACATTTGTTCCCCCTATCAGCTTGAATTGTATTTGGATGGCTCATCAGATGTCTAGGCAAGCTTAGTAATTGATCATTTTTAGCATGATAAGTATGAATTAGGACTGCCTTTTCAGAACTTCTACACATTACGTACAACTCTAACTCTGTAATTAGTAATGTGTAGTAGTTGATTGCCTCATATTCTAGCCCACTGTAAGTCTTCTAACAGACCCTTTTCCTTTTAGTCTGCTGGTGCTGCAGAACTGCAGAACTGCTTCTGACTTCTGGATTTCTACACCTTTTTCCTGATATTTAATTTCCAGAAACAAGAATCAGTTTCATGAATTCAGCCCAGGCATGGGACCTAAAAATGCAAGGATTTTGCCATGAAACAATAATGATAATTTTATAAAGAAAAATAGAGCAATCATACCTAATGTCACAATAAATTGTAAATAAGGAAAAAAAAAGTTATTTTGGCATAATGAAACTGAGACATGCACCGGGACTTCAGAATGATCTGGATATTTGCCATGATTATTCTTTTATAATTCAGACCGCCAAATGTATTGCACTGTAATACACATCTCTACATTCCAGCTGAAGTTATTGCATCACAGAATCACAGAACGGTCGAGGTTGCAAGGGACCTCTGGAGATCATCTAGTCTAACCCCCTACTCAAGCAGGGCCACCTATGATAGGTTGTCCAGGACCATGTCCAGTTGGGTTTTGAGTATCTCCAAGGGTGGAATCCACAGTCTCTCTCAGCCTTTTCCATGTCCTGTGTTACTACCTTCCCTGTTCCATTCAGCAGCAGGTCCACATTTTCCCCAGCCTGCCTTTTGTCACCTATATTCTTATAGAAGTCTTTCTTCTTGTCTTTGACATCCATGGCCAGATTCAACTCCAGCTGGGCTTTGACTTTCCTAACCACATTTCAACATACTTAGACGGTGTCTCTGTGTTCCTCCAGGTTACCTGTGCCTGCTTCCACCCTCTGTGTCCTCCCTCTTTGTGTCTTGAGTTTTGCCAGGAGCTCCTTCTTCATCCATGCAGGCCTCCTGATATTTTTGCCTGAGTTTCTGCTCATTGAGCTTGGAGGAGGTGGTCCTTGAATATCAGCCAGCTTTCTTAGATGTGAGGCTACTTCTAGTTGTCTGTACAAGCTGCTGTAGGTGTTTTCTGCATCATTATCTTGACACCAGGCCAAAACTTTCAAGTATACACAGAAGGTGTTATTAAACAGTCTTCAGTAAAACATATTTTCTGAGCAGCATTTTTCTCAAACTTTTCAAAAGTCATAGCTACAGGAAATGGAAGAGGGAAGTGAGATTTTTTTAATTTAATCCTACATTCAGTGTTTTGAAAGCATGTCTTACGCATCCTTTCTTTCTGAGTTTTACAGCTCCGTAGACCCATTTTTGGAAAAAGATGAGGTTATTTGTAGGTTTTGCTTCAGCATCATCAATAACATTATTATTTTTCCTTTTATAACGACACATTATAAACCACCAAGCAAACTGAGACTGCTGCTTAACAATAGGTTCTGCACGGCTTCTGAAAAATGAAAGGATGGATGCAGACCTGCACATGGGTTTTTGTGGACTTCACAGAGCTGGCAGACCTAATCTGCCCAGGCCTTGAAGCTGACCCACTGCAGATGGTGACATTTCTCAGCAAGCCATCAGAATAATCGTGGCTCCCAATTAAAAGAGAAAATTGAAGCAGTAGAGATAGCACAGCAGTATTTTAAACACATGAGATAAATCACATCTTTTAGAAAAGGTGGGTCCTCAATTCCTAACCTCTGAGCAGTGTTGATATTCTTCATGGTATAAAAATTATGTCAATATATTTTTAGCATTGCATCTTTCTCAGCATCAAAACTCCCAGAAGTTTGGGATTATGATTACTGTTCTCCTCCCCACCATTGTCACTAACTAGAAGTTTGGTTAGCAAGATCAGGACTTCCAGGAATAGGTTTACTGGGAAATCATCTTAAAAATATACTAGGTCCATGCAGATCAAAACTGAGGCACTTTTTCATATTAATATTCAGAAATTTCAACAATCGTTACACAAAGTTTACCTGGGAGGGTGACAACTGAGTCAGTCCTTCACCCTCCAAAGCTGTGGGTGGGACAAAAATTGAAAAGAAATACACTCTCTTCCTACCTACCTACCTACCTACCTACCATTGTGCCACCAAAGGGTCTGTAATGTGTAATAAAAAAGTGGGAGATAATTATAGAGGTTGAAAAAGTTTTATAATGTTTCTCTTCTCTGTTTCAAAAATATTAACCACAAATTGAGTTATCATAACAATTATTCTTAACTGCAATAAACATTGCAATAGCAGTTTATTAAAAATAGATTCCTGTTATTATAATTTTAAATCTTGGTAATAGCCTCAGCCAAGAGGGGTTTTTGCTCTCTTTACTCCTAAATTATTGTGTTTGAAAAAAGAACAGCCATTAACTGGGAAATATTTTTATATTTCTGTGCTTCCCAAGTGTTATTTATTTCTTTTTTGTGCACAGACCACTTACTTGCATCCTCTGGCAATGGAATTCATGCTTGGAAGAAATAATATCTGACTGGTGCTTGCGTAGGAAATATCTAGAAAGTTTTCATCGGGCCTCTTTCTATTTGCAGAAACCTCCCTTTCACATGGGTGCTGCAAAACTCAGACTCCCCAGACTGTATTTTTCTCTGATCTTAATCAGCACTAAAAAGAACCTCCTCAAAAAAAATGACGTTATCCTTAAGGCTTAACTTGACTTGGACCTGGTAGAAACTCATCTGCCTGATGTCACAAAACAAGTGCAAGCTCATTTTGACAATCCTGCTTCCTTGCCTTTTTGGAGATCACATTAATCCATAAGCCCTGAAGGACGAGCAGCATCTCAGATACGCTTTCAGAGAAGAGATTTCATTCACTGCGTATGTCAGACTAGGAGACTTCGAAATCCATTTAGAGCATCCCAAGATTTTATATCTCAGAATTTCCTCTACAAACTTCCAGCTGCTGAAAGGAACCAGCTGGGAAAGCAATCTGGTGGGGGGAAAAGGCAGTTGCAATCAGGCAAACTCTGAAAAAACATATTTTCCTGAGATTGACTTCAGAGCCATGAAGATGGCAAGAACACCCTATTTCTCCACAGGTAAAGCTGAGTGCTTTCCTGGGTCCTCACACCTGCACAGAGCAGGAGCACCAGTTTGCTAAGCCCCTGCTCCGCCGGAAGCGTTCTCCTCTCGCTGTCCTTGCGCCGTTGGTTGGTGCGCGAGGGCAGAGCTCCATCCTCTGCCTGCCAGCCCTCCTGCTCGGCCTCTTGGTCCCAGGGGAGGAGATTTGGCCGGCAGCCACCGCCTTCTCGCAGCAGCCGGAGGGCTGCTCTCAGGACAGGCAGGACAGGCCTGCTCTCAGTCAAGCTCTCAGTAAGCAAGTATGGACACTTCTCTGGTCTGGGGTTTTCAGCTGGGCACCAAAGTCAAGCAGCCTGAGGGTAGCCCCAGGCGCACTGCATATTTACTAGGAAAGGTGTGAACACCAGCCTGACCTCTCCAGCTTTGCTGAATGATCAAGTTCTTTCAGTATTTAAGATGCCTTAAGTAGCATTCTTGACCCAACTTACAAATTTCTTGCTGCTTTGACTAATCCTGCAGACTTGAAGAGCAACGTCTTAGCTTGTAGACAAGCCTTAAGCTACAGAATGCAAATACTCTATTAAATAATTGTTTACAAGTATCCCTTAAAATAGAGGCTGGACATTACCTGCAGTGCATAAATGTTGTGTTAAACATGCAAGTCAAGACACAAATCTTATTTTCCAGTATTCAGTCACTACAGCTAAAAATAAGCTGCTTAGCACAATAAGGAAAATATGAATTGTGCAGTAATAGAAAACACAGTCAATTTCCAATGTCAGCCCTGTAACCTGAGATAAAAAGATGTGAACTCTTTTTCCACTGACCTGTGAGTTCAAGGGTGAAGGAGCTATTTCCCTCTTCTAGCAACACGGAGGAGTGCGACATTATTAGTCTATTTAGAGACTTGCTTTCTATTGAAGAGTTGCTGACAGTGCTCTGTAAGCTACAGCAGTAACTGAATCTGATGCAAATTCGGCCACTGGGGATTCAGTGACAGCTGGGACTCTTGACTTCGGGCCTCCAGCTCACCTTTTGCCTCCTTTTCCCATGCCGATTATATTATTCTGCATTGACTGAAAGTAGGATTGTACGGTTCCAGAGTTTCCAGATCCAAAACTGCATTTCTGGAAGATATGGGGGAATCTATGTTTGCCCTTTTTTGTTCAGAAATCCTGCAGCAAAGAAAAGGATAACATATGCCATATGCATTGTTATCTTTTTTAGGTCTACATTTGCACTGTCTGGTTTCAAAGACATTATAATATATACACATAAATGTATATACATATATAAAAATGTATATATATAAATAAATATATATATACACACACAACATTTATAGTGTGTATATAGAACAAAGAAATTGTCTTTGGACGATATATAGAACAAAGAAATCTTTGACACCCACACCCGGTGTCAAGGTCTACTTCCAAGAAAACTACATAAGGAGACAAACCAAAATAGGCATGTGGGAAAACAGCAAGATAGGCAGAACAGTTGCAAGTGTGAAAAACAAATTCTTGCCTATGTTTTTAACTGTAGTAAATACTCTTAACATGCATGTTAACTTATTTGTGTGTATACTTACTTACACGTCTGTGACGTATTCTGAAGTCACTCCCCTAGATGAGCATCTCTAATGTTTCCATATTAAATTCTCCTGTGCCTGGAACACGTTCTCTTTATTTTCAGTTGCTCTGTTGGAAAACTAGGAACAAGTCACAAGGAGACAGACTGTGTCGTTGGCTTCTTATCATAGAAATGGCACATCGGTGATAAGAGTAAATTGTCCTCATCCTGTCTCAGGTTTTATTTCTGTGGAGTATCAGGAGCTTTTTCTCATTCTGCCATGAAAAGCTGAGTGTTCTGCAGAGATGAAAACCATTTAATTCCACATTTAATTTGGCATGACTACATACTTGAAATCATTGGCTTGCATTATTTTTCTGGTGGGTTTACAGAGAGAAAGGTTCACTCTGCAAGTTCTTTAACCTTGCCAGTATAATAAAAATGTACAATAAAAGCAGGTTCAGATCAGCAGCTAAAACGCTGTGAGATCATAAAGGAAAGATATATGGGTGTGAATCATGAGTTTAAATAGGGAAGCTGTTTGGTTACAAATACAAAGTTTCTGTGCAACCATAATGTGAAAATCCTGTTTTAGGTAGTGTACAAGATGCCTGAAAGCTAAACTCAATTAATTGATGAGAGAAGTAATTTAAATTATTTTTACAACTGTCATCTATGAATCAGTGATACTGGCATTAGAAAGATTTTTTTTTTTAATTAAAGGAGAGAAACAACTGATACCTGTTCCTCAGGGACTCTACTAGGAGTTTGTAGCAACACAATCATCTTTTCCTGTTGCTATCTCATTTATTTGTTATTTTGATTTGAAAAATAACATTGACTTTAGAAAAATATGGTATCCCAAACTGTGCTGGCTTGCAATGCTATTGGAGGTTTTTTTGCTTTCTTCTAGATTAAAAGTTGTGTGTTAAGGGCAAACTGCTTTCAAGAATGTCCATTTCCTATCTTTTTATTGCCAACAAAATCTTTCTTATTAAAAGGGATATTTTTTTAAAATTTGAATTTAATTTAGTTTTTCTAAAGCTGATTATTTGCTTCATGGTCTTTTTTTTCATCAGCCGCAACTATTAAAATAGACTTCCCATGTTTTTTGTAGCTTTGGAGGCATCGGTTTCAACTGTGGTTCATGAAGAGTTTTACGCCTAAAGGAAGGGTTACATTTATCAGTAAATTTTCAGCTACTTTACTGTTCTTACAGTCATAACTGCAATGTTAGATTTCTGAAACTGACAGAAAACGTTCCAAATCAAACCAAAGATACTGTGTCCACTTCAATTAAAATAATAGATTTTTAGAGCAGTTCCATCAAGAGTCCATATTCTAAACCTCACTTTTACAAACAACTAGACTTGGCCTGCTCCTGCCCTTTGAATTTTGAAAAAGTCAAAGCATTTCACTTGATAGCGTTGGGACACAGCGTGTCTCTCAAGTCCACCCAAGGTGACCAGAAGCGGTTGCTGCCGTGCAGACGAGAACCGACCTGGCCTCGCGTTGGCGTCCTTGCAGTCGTTTACAGCTGTTTCTGCTTTAACTGGCGTCACAGGCAGCCAGCTCTGCTGACTGCCCCTGCGCCACAGGGCCTTCACGCAATTTGAGGTCTATAGGAGATCTATAGGCGTCTGAAAATGTAAACCAAATTGTACCTGCAAGGAAGGCCACACTCGTGCCATTTTTGAAAGCAAAGTGGCAACTGATATTGCGACAGGAACAAACATTTGTTTCTTAATCTGTAGCGGTTAACCTTTGCCATCCATGTAAGAGCTTCTTTATAGTATGGCCTTTAAAGCGTAGCTGTGTGTATGTGTGGGTGTATTTCAGTATTGTTCACCCTTTCGTGCCAGCATCCTTAATTTAACTGCGGGAGCCGAGCTTCTGGCCCCAGTGGATTAATTAACAGAAATGCAATGATGCACCTCGTCAGCATCGCTCAGGTGATTCAAACTGATGGACACGTGGAGACCGAATTGCCGTAATTCATCCGTGAACATATCTTCTGCAGAGCAGCAGGGCAGCGCCGATATTGGTTTCCTTGTTGTAGCCCGACCTCCCCTTAACTATTAGTAGAGCTAATAGAGCTAATAGCAGAGCTCACCCGTCGCCTCGGCAGTTTAGCCATGAATTCATGGGCGCGGTGCAGCGCCTGTTGAGGTCGACAGAGTGGCTCCCGCTGATTTCAGTGAGCCGTCCGTACAGTTCAAACTCCTCACCTCTCCCCCCCGAGCGAGGGCTTCAGCACAGCCTTCCTAGCTCAGGAAGTAGGCAGGAGAGCGCTGTCTCAGAGCATCCTTAAAAATGTATGAAGCAGCTTGCGTGACAAGTATGGGAACGGAGAGCTCCCATACTTTACTTTTCTATCACCGTTTCATTATTTATTGACAATTTTTCTGACCTTAGTTTTGGAGTACATATTGATTTATATGGTGAGGTCCTTTTTACAAATCTTTATAATTTAGACGTTGCATTAAATTGAAACAGGAAGACCTCAGTTCTGCAGGTGTACTGGCCCTGTGAGGCTGAACATCCGCATGGCATCCGCATCTGCGGTTTTTCCTTCCTTACACTGCCAGCTCAGTGGCAGAGAGACCCTTAAGAATATGTCTGTTCTCTTTAAAGTTACTTCTTTCTGAAAGGTAGAAAGCACCTGGCGGGTCTTTTAAAAGTGTAACACTGTATGAAAGACCAAAGTTCTGCTTAGAGAAACCAAAAATGTGCTTCAATTCCTGTTTCATTAGACCATTCAGGAGTAGACAACAATGCAATAATCAAGTCTCCTGGCATTTGGCTAGACAGATGCACAGTGTGTAACGTTGATGTATTACAGGTGTATGATCTCAGTTAAAGTATGGCAGTCACGCTTTTACTTTAAGACACATTGATTAAGGACTTTTTCTTGGAATTAGAAGGCTTAAATCTAAAAAACAAAATGAATCATCTTTTAAAAAAATGATCCACATTACTTGGAATCTTCATTTTCAGTCACTTAAACATAATCTCCAGTAAGTATAAATCAATTTATAGTCTTGCTGAAATCAATACAGCTACGCTGATTTATATCAGTGGCAAATTTGGCTCCTGAACTACAGTTTTACTGATACCCTTGTGTTTCTTACGTGATAACTCCAATTATTATAGTCAACAGCAACTGTTGGTTTTATTTTGTTGTGTGAAACGTAGCTGGTATTTTTAATGCTTTCATAAAAATGCCATTTTTAGCAGACTGCAACATCCAAGGTTTAACTAGGTGTTATAGATCTTCACATTGTCTATGAGGGTGCAGTCTTCATGGTGAAATAAAAATGAAACTTGCTGGTTATAAAGTACAGCCGCTTGTAGGGGTGATGGGGAATTCTGATTTCTCCATCTAGAAATGGGAAACTTGGCACATTTTTCCGAAATGTTTTGGCTGTTTCCTATCTGTGTGATCACAAACTTGAACAGCATGAAGATGTGATTTTACGTCATCTGTCAAAACACTATGAGAAGTCCAAAAGATGCAATGGTGCAAGTCACAAAGCCATGAAGGGCAGAGCTATGGTGATTGCCCATATGGCAAAGGGGACATTACAGGCAGTTGCAGGTTATCAGCTGAAATGCACCCAAACACCTTGTTGTCCCTGTTCAACATTATGCATTCGGCTGGCTTGAAAGTGTGACGAGTGATGAGTGGCGTTCCTCAGGGGTCAGTATTGGGACTGGCACTGTTTAACATCTGTGTTGGTGACATGGACAGTGGGAGTAAGGGCATCCCCCAGCAAGTTTGCTGACAACACAAAGCTGTGTGGTATGGTCGACATGCTGGAGGGAAGGGATGCCATCCAGAGGGACCTTGACAGGCTTGAGAGGTGGGCCCATGTGAACCTCATGAACTGCAACAAGGCTGTCCTGGTTTCAGCAAGTTCAAGGTCCTGCACATGGGTTGGGGCAATCCCAAGCACAAACACAGGCTGGTCAGAGAATGGATTGAGAGCAGCCCTGCTGAGAAGGACTTGGGGGTATTGGTTGAGGAGAAGCTCAACATGACCTGGCAGTCTGCACTTGCAGCCCAGAAGGCCAAGCCTATCCTGGGCTGCAGCCAAAGCAGCGTGGCCAGGCAGTCAAGGGAGGTGATTCTGCTCCTCTGCTCTGCTCTCATGAGACCCCACCTGGAGTCCTGCGTCCAGCTCTGGAGCCCTCACCACAAGAAAGACACGGACCTGTTGGAGCGGGTCCAGAGGAGGGCCACCAAAATGATCAGAGGTCTGGAGCACCTCACCTGTGATGACAGGCTGAGAGAGTTGGGGTTGTTCAGCCTGGAGAAGAGAAGGCTCGGGGGACACCTTATTGCAGCCTTTCAGTACTTAAAGGGGACCTATAACAAAGACAGGGACAGACTTTTTAGCAGGGCCTGTTGCGATAGGGCAAGGAGTAATGGTTTTAAACTAAAAGAGGGGAGATTTAGACTAGATAGAAGGAAGAAATTTTTCACTGTGGGAGTGGGGAAACACTGGCATAGGTTGCCCAGAGAAGTTGTGGATGCCCCATCCCTGGAAGTGTTCAAGGTCAGATTGGACAGGGCTTTGAGCAACCTGGTCTAGTGGAAGGTGTCCCTGCCCATGGCAGGGGGATTGAACTACATGATCTTCATGGTCCCTTCCAACCCAAACCATTCCACAATTCTATTTTTCTATGAAAAGTGTCCCCCAAACACTGAGCACATCAATCAATGCTCTTGGACAGCCAAGCAGAGGCTGAAGCTACTCTGAAGAAGGGAAGAGTGCCTGCCTGCTCTCACAGCAGCTACTTAGCTAATGGAAACCTGTGCCCTGCCACCTCCCTCCTTCCTCTCCCCTTCTGCTACTTGGCTTCTCACTAAACCTGTCATTTAAGGGAGAGTTTGGGCCTTTTGCCTTTTATTCTGGATGGCCTTAGAGGGCTGCAGAATTATTCAATACAGTTTTTGTTTTGAAAAAGTCGCCTCGGAAGGAGTCTGCGAGCTCCTGAACTTGCTGATTGTGTGCTCCTATTTACTGAGAGCGAGCTGAGGTTCCCATTCATTCAAGCAGTCAGTAACTTACATGGGGAGATTTCAGCTCTATTTCCCATTACTGATCAATACCAGCCCTAGAAAGTGGAGCCCTGTTAGTCAAAGCTTCCTTCAGAACTCTTTTATTGTTCAGTTCCAGCATTTTACTGCAATATTTGCAAGAAAATAATAATTATTAAACAAACAGCAATGTGAAGGCACTTCCACGCTGAACAGATCCTGGGAAGAAAAAAAACAATCACAGGCATAAGTTAAAGCCTGCCTACTGCTTTGATTCTCTTCCTTTCATTTTCCTCTAAGTTTCCAGCAAGCACCCACCTGACCCTTCGCCTGGATGCTGAGTCAAGGGAGGCACCATGAAGTTCAGCTGGGTCCTGGGAGCAGCTGCTCACCTCCCCACTCCGGGGAGGAATGACTCTGCATCTGGAATCCCTTTGCTTCCCTTTGCAGACAGTCACTTTTCCCAGCTAACAAGAGGGAGGGCAGAGCTGGTGCCAAGCTCCTCACTGAGACACCACCAGGCTGAGACTTGCGTCAGCCAGGCAAGGAGGTACAGGACTGATCTTCTTTACCCCCCTGCTTCACTGAGCAGGACAGAGGATCAAGATAACCAAGGAGTTGGCTTTATTGTTGTTTTAGCACAATTATATCTGATGTTGCAGAGTGTTGTGAGCCTTGCAGGTCTGCAGCCTGTTGGTGTGGGAATGATTTCGTAGAATCATGGAATCATAGAATAGTTTGCGCTGGAAGGGACCTTTAAAGGCCATCTAGTCCAACCCCCCTGCAATGAGCAGGGACATCTTCAACTAGAGCAGCTTGCTCCAAGCTGAGGAGTCCAAGTCCAAGTGGAGTCCAACTCCAAACCCCGTCCAAGCTGACCTTGAATGTTTCCACGGATGGGGCAGCTACCACCTCTGGGCAACCTGTTCCTCATTCTAAAAATTTCTTCCTTAGATCTAACCTAAATCTGCCGTGTTCCTCATTCTAAAAATTTCTTTCTTAGATCTAACCTAAATCTGCCCTCTTTTAGTTTAAATCCATTACCCCTTGTCCTATCGCAACAGGCCCTGTTAAAAAGTCTGCCCTCAAATTTCTTGTAAGTCCCCTTAAAGTACTGGAAGACTACAGTAAGGTCTCCCCGGAGCCTTCTCTTCTCCAGGCTGAACAACCCCAACTCTCTCAGCCTGTCCTCACAGGAGAGGTGCTCCAGACCTCTGATCATTTTGGTGGCCCTCCTCTGGACCATCTCCAGCAAGTCCATGTCTTTCCTGTGCTGAGGGCTCCAGAGCTGGACGCAGGACTCCAGGTGGGGTCTCACCAGAGTGGAGTAGAGGTGCAGAGTCACCTCCCTTGACCTGCTGGCCATGCTGTTTTGGATGCAGCCCAGGATAGGCTTGGCCTATTGTGCACATTGCCGGCTCATGTCCAGCTTTTCATCCACCAGTACCCCCAAGTCCTTCTCGGCAGGGCTGCTCTCCATCCCTTCACCCCCCAGCCTATATTGATACCGGGAGTTGCCCTGACCCAGGGGCAGGACCCTGCGCTTGGCCTTGTTGAACCTCATGAGGTTCACGCGGACACATTCCTCGAGCTTCTCCCCCTCTGGATGGCATCCTGTCCCTCAGGCATTTCAACATGGTGGAGATGGTTCTGCGGCTCCAGTCTGTGTGTTTCTGCAGGATACACAGACGAAGATGGACAGTGAGGGAGCACCAGCTGGTTTCAAACAGTGACAGCAGCAATTGTAAGAAATGTTATTGCTGCTATCAGTCTGGCTTCAGATCAAGCTGCTGCTGTCTAAGAAAGCTTTGCCTGCTGGCTTTTAATGGTTTGTCAGTTTTTGAAGTGACAACGACCTCTGAACATTGCTTGTGCTCTTTTTTTCATCAAACCTCTCACCTTAGCTTGCAAACCCTCCACCCTTTCCTTATATCTAAGCGTTTCCTGTAGTTAGTCCTTGTCCTGAAAAACAGCCTGTGAGTATCAGAAAAGGCTTAACTGATTTATTTACAGTGAGCTGGAAAACCCCACTAAACTTCTTAATCAGCGTAAACCTGAACTTAAAGCTAGCTGTCAGCAGCTCTGTTGCCCTTGCTTCCTTTCAAATGACATTACAATATCCCATCAGTGCTTCCCCTTCTAAACTCAGGACAAGCCAAGAGATGCCCAACGCAGTAGCACTCCATCTTTGCCGGTGCTTGTACCCCCCACCCCGGCACTGCACAACGTCACGACGAGTTGTGTACTCGGGTCCCAAATCAACATAACTACATCAGCAAGGCACTTTACCCACGCTAACATAGCTGTATGGCTTCAAATCTGGCATGATCTCTGATCCCATGGGATCACACCAGAGAGATCTTTAAGAGGGTTTTTTACCCACTTGCCTATTCAAGTAAGCTGTGTGAATACTCTGCTCACCCAGACGTATTCTTATCTTTATTAAATAAAATATCCTGTCATAATCACCAGTCCTACTTTATAAACTTGTCTAAAATAATCTTTCAGACAGCATGGAATTTCCTTCACGTGGCAACAAAAACTTGAAAAATCATCAGGTTATCATTATCACTGAGGGTATCTGTGTTGGAGCGTTGTGAAGTCAGATTGCTTTTGCTTTAGTAGAAGTTATGATTCATGAAAAAATGCATATATCTATCATGTGTACTCTTGGTAAGAGTATCTTTTTTACGGTCTGTGACAATCTTTGTATTGAATATAGCACAAATTCTTAAATTTTTCTGGAGCAGATGAAAGAAAAAGTATATGCAAGCTCTCTGGCATTTGAAAGAAGTATGAGGTAAATCTTCAGGGAGAAAGGAGTGCATCTCAGCTTGGTTTAGTTCTGCAAACAAGATAGCTATCAAATATAATCCCAGAAAAGTTAAACAGTGGTATTTTTTCCTCCATGTAGCCTGTCAAATTCATCCCAGCCCTTCCCATGCCTGAAGCTGACCTCCAGAAGAAGGATATAAATATCTCCTGTTTTTGCAAAACATTTTATATCAGCTTAACTGTGCTGAAATAAGGGTAAATAATTTTTGCCCAGTGCTGCATTAACACTGAAAATACTCTCTTTTTGGTAGAATATGTTGCTTATGGTAAATATCATAGTAAGTGACTTTTAGCATTTGTTTACAAATATTTATTGAAGCCAAAATTTTCTTAAATGTACAATACCAAATAATTCATTAGAAGGTTAGCCACGTGAAAAAAAAAAAAAGACTGAGGTAGCTGTGGCTTAAACTGTCGCATTCAGAGTTGACTGGATGTTTATTATTTGTGTAGAAACTCAGTGTTTCTAAATATAGCAGATTCCCCTTTTTAAAAAATATATCAGAATACTATAGTTTTAGAATGTCCTTTGTACTAATTAAGCCAAGATGCATGAATTATTAAATATGCTCATTTGCAGTGCTCATGCACTTGAAAGGTTTGCTTTCATTACTAATAAGGCACACACACCGCTGAAAAGAGGTAATTAGAGCATCAAAGGCAATGAACCATCCTGAAACTTCATAATGCCTTGCCTGAAAAAAATCATTATTCATCTGAACAGCAAGAAACCAAAAAAATGTCTACACTGTTGTGTCCAGAAGGTTAAGAACCAAAGTCTTTCCAAGTAACTCCATAGATACAGCAAGAGGCGTTTAATCTGAAAAATACCTTCAGAACTGATGTAGGAATGGCAAAAGTGAACCCCTGTGGTTATATTTCAAAAACTGTGTTTTTAAGTCAGACAAACATTAGTTCTTATAAACCAAAGAATGTTTTCATCCTGTGAGACCATTTCAATCCTAGCAAACAAGAAAAAGTTCCATTCTTAGAATTTTTCTTTTCCAATGATTTTAATAATCTGCTTTGTTTTATAAGCAGTTGCAGGGAAGGATGCTTCTTGCAGATAAGAAGGATTATGGTAGGAAAATGTGTACATCATCCTAAAAAATGAATGCTCTGTGTAAGCCGTGTCGGAGATTGTGCGTTGCATATCCAGCTTTGGAGAACAGGTTACACTCTCTGGTTTCTCATTACTGCAATCCCTTTGGAACTTCGCCCCCAGACATTTAGAATATTACAGTAAAATGACTGCATATTGTTTACACAGATTATTGACTGTGCTTTCTTATGCAGACACAGGGAGGGAAAAAAGTCTTTTTTACATAGCCTGAAACTCTTAAATACACGTGAGAAATGTCTAGACAGCAGCTTGAAAGCCAGCCCTCATCTCTGGAAGGTTCAACACTTATCTTTTTCATAGCCTGTGCCTCTCCGCCGCTCTCAAGCAGCCCTGACGTGTTGAGATACAGAAGCGGCTCCCCGAGGTGGCCGTGGGACACTGCCAGGGAGCCGTGCCCTGGCTTCTGCCCCGCACCGGCTCCTCCCTGGAAAGTTGACTGTAAAACAGAAAATGGAGTAGTAAGAGGGAATGTATGTAAAATGCCCTGGCTGGTCTCAATAAAGCAGCGGGCTTTCTGCCACCAGGCAGCAGCCCATCACAGCCGGGGTCAGGGTGGCAGACATCTTCGGGAAAAGGCCCGTTGCTGCGGGAAATAGAGATGGAGGTTCAGCTCAGAAAATTGAGAGCGCAGGGGAAACCCGGCTTGCACGCCCCGGCGGTCTCTGAACCTCCCTGGGTCCCCCTGAGGCGAGGGGAGGTGTCACTTGGGCGCTGTGGCTAGCCGCCAGGTTGGCCGGCC
>NW_010542680.1:0-369 GCF_000687285.1 Phaethon lepturus
GGAAACAGTTAAGGACCTTCTAAACCACCTGAATACCCACAAGTCTATGGGACTTGAAGGGATCTACCCGAGAGTACTGAAGGAGTTGTCGGAGGAGCTTGCCAAGCCATTCTCCACCATTTCTTAGCAGTCCTGGTTAACAGGGGAGGTCCCAGACAACTGGAGGATTGCTAGTGTGACGCCTGTCTACAAGAAGGGCCAGAAGGAGGATCAGGAGAACCACAGGCCTGTCAGCCTGACCTCGGTACCAGGGAAGATTATGGAGCGGTTCATCTTAGAGGGCGCTCACAGGTCATGTGCGGGACAACCAAGGGATCAGGTCCAGCCAGCACAGGTTCATGACAGGCAGGTCCTGCTTGACAAACCTGA
>NW_010542680.1:379-917 GCF_000687285.1 Phaethon lepturus
ACCCACATAGTGGATGAGGGAAAGGCTGTGGATGTTGCCTACCTGGACTTTAATAAAGCCTTAGACGCCATCTCCCACAGCATTCTCCTGGAGAATCTGCCAGCTCATGGCTTAGGCAGGTGTATTCTTCGCTGGGTAAAGAACTGGCTGGACAGCCAAGCCCAGATTGCTGTGCTGTATGGAGTTAAATCTAGTTTGTGGCTGGTAAAGAGCGGTGTTCCCCAGGGCTCAGTTCTGAGGCCAATCTTGTTCAATATCTTTATTGATGATCTGGATGAGGGAATCGAGTGCTCCCTCAGTAAGTTTGCAGATGACACCAAGTTGGGTGGGAGTGTTGATCTGCTGGAGGGTAAGAGGGCTCTACAGCAGGATCTGGGCAGGCTGGATCGATGGGCCAAGGTCAACTGTATGAGGTTTAACAAGGCCAGGTGCCGGGTCCTGCACTTGGGTCACAACAACCCCACACAACGCTACAGGCTTGGGGAGGAGTGGCTGGAGAGCAGCCCGGTGGAAAGGGACCTGGGGGTGCTGGTCGACA
>NW_010542680.1:1790-10712 GCF_000687285.1 Phaethon lepturus
TGCACTTGGGTCCCAACAACCCCATGCAATGCTACAGGCTTGGGGACAAGTGGCTGGAGAGCTGCCTGAAGGAAAAGGACCTGAGGATGCTGGTTGACAGCTGCCTGAACATGAGCCAGTGGTGTTCCCAGGTGGCCAAGAAGGGCAAGAGCGTCCTGGCCTGTATCAGAACTAGTGTGGCCAGCAGGAGTAGGGAAGTGATTGTGCCCCTGTACTCAGCACTGGTGAGGCCGCACTTCGAATCCCATGTTCAGTTTTGGGTCCCTCACTACAAGAAGGACGTTGAGATGCTGGAGCATGTCCAGAGAAGGACAGCGAAGCTGGTGAGGGGGCTGGAGCACAAGTCTTATGAGGAGCAGCTGAGGGAACTGGGGTTGTTTAGTCTGGAGAAGAGGAGGCTGAGGGGAGACCTTATCGCTGTCTACAACTACCTGAAAGGGGGTTGTGGTGAGGTGGGTGTTGGTCTCTTCTCCCAAGTAACTAGCGATAGAATGATAGGAAATGGCCTCAAGTTGTGCCAGGGGAGGTTTAGATTGGATATTAGGAAAAATATCTTTACCGAGAGGGTGGTCAAGCAGTGGAAGAGGCTGCCCAGGGAGGGGGGGGAGGCACCATCACTGGAAATGTTCAAAAAAAGTGTCGATGTGGCACTTCAGGATATCATTTAATGGGCATGGTAGTGTTGGGCTGATGGTTGGACTTGATGATCTTAAAGGTCTTTTCCATCCTTAATCATTCTGTGATTCTGTGATTTACTAAAGCAAAAAATGGACTGAACACAAATGGGGTTTTAATTTATTCTGGTAACCTCAGCCAAATTATTTCAGTAACCTCTGTCATTAGCTCTGTCTTTGGTCAATAAATCTGTTCCTGTTTTGCCTGGGATAGAGTTAATTTTCTTCATAAGAGCTAATATGGGACTTTGTTTTGGATTTGTGACAAAAAACAATGTTGATGACACAAGTTGTTTAAGTTACTGCTGAGCAGTGCTCACACAGCGTCAAGTCCTTTTCTGCTTCTCATACCGTTCCACCAGCAAATAGGCTGGGGGCTGCACAGGAATTTGGGAGGGGACACAGCTGGAACATATGACCCCAGCTGACCAAATGGATATTCCATACCATATGACATCATGGTCAGTATATAAAGCTGGGGGAAGAAAAAGGAAGGGGCAGCATTCAGAGTGATGGCGTTTGGCTTCCCAAGTAATCATTACACATGATGGAGCTCTGCTTTCCTCGAGATGGATGAGCACCTGCCTGCCGATGGGAAATAGTGAATGAATTCCTTGTTTTGCTTTGCTTGTGCAGGTAGATTTTTGCTTTACCTATTAAACTGTCTTTATATCAACCCATGAATTTTGTCCCTTTTACACTTCCAACTATTTGCCCCATCCTACCGGGGACGTGTGGGGGGAGTGGGTGTGTGGGGCTGAGCTGCCGTCCAGGGTCAGCCTACAACAAACCCTTACTTCAGGAACAAATCCTTGTGTCTCAACACAGCTCTCACAGTGCTGCTACGTATATTATTCACAGCAGCGGGACAGCTCAAAGCAATGGGAACTATGTGAAACTGAGCTGCCACGTTCCCCTTCTGTGGTATTATCATTGCTCCTAGCAACTCCTGGAGCTCAAATCATCATTTTTTTATCTGAGACAGAGAGATTGAGATCCTGATAAGGAGGTTGATTTAAGCTTCTTAGAGGAGGTACTGTATTACCCTCATAATTTGCACCAGCACAGAAAAATCCTTACTTGAAGGCGTATGTTTTCCAATGCATAAGTGGACTTAGGTCTCAACTCGCAAGTACAGATTTGCATTGCCAGTTTGAAATTCGTTTCAGTCAATCAGCCAAACCAGTAGGGCTACATTATTTTTTGTGTCAAAGTTTGAAACTTGGCTATTTGTGCAAAAATAGGATTGAGTTGTGATTGAAGTATACTTCCTTAGATAAGCAGTGACCTATTTTTCTCTTTTCTGAGTACAGCTTCAAGCACGTGATTCATCATTTAGTTGCACTTACTATATAAACATCATAGCAGATCTGTGGTAGAGGTGGCAATGGGAGAAGAGTAAGGAATTGGAGAAGGTGCAGGGTTGTTTTTTAGGGTTATAATTTTTTATAATTTAAGGCAAAAGAAGTTTGTCCAGAGGGGAATAAAAAAGTGAGGAAAAAAGAGCAAGCTCTTTCTGCAGCAACAACAATGCATCAAAACCAGAAATTGGGCTCTTCTGCACCTCAGTTTCTTCCAGCAGAAAATCAAATTAATTTGATTTATCCTTATGGATGTTTCAAATATCAAACTGCTGAAGCATTTTCTCAAAGTGATGTAACAGACTTTAACTGGGTTAGCTAAATAATCATTCTGTCCCTGAAATAAGCAACACATTCATGAGCCAGACACATCTAGATGTTGAATATTACAGAAAATTAATTGTTCACAAATGGATTGTTAACACTATTTTGCCTCCGAGAGGACATACAAAAAGATTTTAATTCTTAATGTTTGCATTATGCAGGCTCTGGAGGATGTACTGCATCATTTTCTGTACTGATTTTTTTTTCTGTTTGATGAAAAGTGTTGGCATATGCAATTGGGAATGTAGTAGAAAGGAGGCCAGAGGAGAACACATACAGCCAAACAAGGGCTAAAATCAGAGGCTTTTCCACTCAGCACCAGCTGAGTAGTAGGTGAGAAGTAGATATTCAGTTGTATTGGGTTTACTTGGCAAGGTTAATATATTTAAGAAGGGAGGGGAAGAATGGCAACAGCAGTTGCAGCTGAAGAGTGAGAATGTATGGGAGAAACAACTCTGCAGACACCAAGGCCAGTGAAGAAGAAGGGGTAGGAGGTGGATGCCTGAAGGAGGCCGTGACCCCGTGGGCAGCCCGCGCTGGGGCCGGCTGCTGGCAGGGCCTGTGGCCCCGTGGGGAGAGAGAGGAGCCCCGGCTGGAGCAGGGTTGCTGGCAGCACTTGTGACCCCATGGAGGGGCCCAGGCTGGAGCCGTCTGTCCCTGAAGGACGGCACCCGTGGGGGGACCCAGGCTGGAGCAGCTGGGGAAGAACTGCAGCCCGTGGGAAGGACCCACGCTGGAGAAGTTGGTGGAGGACTGTCTCCCGTGGGAGGGACCCCAGGCTGGAGCAGGGCAGAGGGTGAGGAGTCCTCCCCCTGAGGAGGAAGGAGCGGCAGAGACCAGGTGTGATGAACTGACCACAACCCCCGTTCCCTGTCCCCCTGCGCCGCTCGGGGGGAGGAGGGAGAGAAAATGGGGGGTGAAGTTGGGCCCGGGAAGAAGGAAGGGGTGAGGGGAAGGTGTTTTAAGATTCGAGTTTTGTTGTCATTAATCTACTCTGATGTGATTGGCAATAAATTAATGTTTCCCCAAGCTGAGTCCGTTTTGCCCGTGACGGTAACTGGTGACTGATCTCTCCCTGCCCTGATCTCGACCCAACAGCCTTTCGTTGTATTTTCTCTCCCCTGTCCAGCTGAGGAGGGGAGGGACAGGGCGGCTTTGGTGGGCACCTGGTGTCCAGCCAGGGTCAACCCACCACATCAGTACTCTGAATCCATTACTTTACTGTGGTTTTCTAGATATTGATGTTCTTTTGTAAGAGTCACTGAAAGTCTTCAGACACTCCTGCAGCAAAAATAATAATAGTAAAAAAGGTCATACCCATTTGGAAATACTTTGATTGTGATTCTCTGACCATGTGGCTAGGAGGGAGCATGTTGAAACTACTGTTACAGGTCTATTAATCTCAGTTATAAAAATGGATAAAATTTCATCTACTTTATGTATGTAAAAATATTTTGCTTTTTAACATGGCTTCTTATTGACAATCAGCTTTACAGCTATACTTCCTCCTCACCCGTTCATTCCCATCTCTTAATATAAAATTTTTAACCTCATGGTCAGTATCAGTGAAATCCAGCAGAGTGCTGAATGTAAAAAAGATAGTGAATGGTTATAAGCTTCATGAAAATCAGCAGCTCTGGGATCTCAAGAGTGATCCCTCTGATGAAAAGGTGATAAAATTCAGCTGTTATCCTTCCAGCATGGTGGCAGGTGACTTCCATGTGCCTTGGCTACAGCCCAAGCTATCCTTGTCCCACTGAAAGTCCAAAGCAAACTAGGTAATTGTGGGGATGTGTGGAAACTAGAGGTACTGCAGTGATGACATGACAGAAAACCTTAGGGAAATAAACTCCATTAGTTCCATTGCTCAGAAAACAACTTCTATTACATTCTTTTTCCCATATTTTTGTTTGTTTGTTTGTTTACTTATTTCTCTTCCTAAAATGTGTAGCTGTCACCTAGTTTCCTAAGGAAAAATAATAGATAATACTTTCATCAAACTATAGCATTGGAGGAATAAAAGAAGAGTGTTCTTGAAAGGAGGTAGGTCCGTGAATCAGTCACTTCTTTCTCAATTTTGCCACAGAATTTATCAATCCATCTAAATCCTTCGTTTCTTTATTGCCCCTCCAATTAAAAATTATTAAAAATTAACACCTCCATGAGAAAGGTGTTGAGAGGGTTGATTCTTTGGCGTTTGGGAAGCAGTTAAAGAACCTCTCCAAGGAATAGTGTTTTGTCAGTGCTATATTTATCAAGTTAGTGTATTTACATGAACACATACAGTGGCCTTTCAACACATCAAGTCATAATAGGATCGTAAACAAGTATATTTGGGTTGTTGTACAGAACATAGGAAAAATACTTTATTAAAAATGGCTTAATATTTTATGATAAGGGGCCACTGAACCTTGTAGGCAAGAAAGAAATAATTAAAATAGAATAATGAAGAACAACTGAACAAGGAGATGGATTAGTACTGGAAAGACCATACAGAGGTAACAGAAAGAACATTTGTCCTTAATCTCTAGGGATAAGACTAGGGATAGTGATTCATGGTTAGAGAACATGAAAAGCAAACTATGTACAATTTAGATACACAAAAAAGTCATCATTATATGACTGTAACCCGGACATGCAAGCTTTTTTTTATTCAATAAATATGTTTAGACTCTTTTTGCTAACAACACATTAACATGCTAAATATTTCTTCACAGAGTGTCTCACTAAGTTTTAAAACCAGGTCCTCTGCACCTGTTTATCTGTGAGACACTTGCAACACAGTCCTACAATAGCTCTTTTCCTCCTCTGTGTAAAGCACAGCCTTGGCATGCCCATTTCCAGGTCCTCTGGCTATAGCTATGCTGAGGGACGTCCTACCTCAGGGTTTCATCCAGCCTTCCCCGTATCTTCGCCATACAAAGAAGCCCGGACAAGCAGTTTAGATGAAATTATTGCATGAGCCTGACATGGTTCTGATAAAAGTCCCTGATTTATTTATCAGGAGAAAAAGACTGCAGCAAGGTTTATACTGATGAAAAGTATTAATGAAATTCAGCAGAGTACTAGATATCCAAAAGACAATAACTCTGGAGAAGGGAGTGATCAGCAGTGCCACTGATAAAGGAAAGATGATAAAAATGTTGCCATTATCGCTTTGTTTGGTAGCCACCAACTTTACTACGGTGTATGGTTATGCTGCACAGTGGAATTTTGATTATGCCCAATAAAATGGACCAACTGGGCTGTTTTGTAAGAGCTACAGCCCAACCTACCAGGTTTTGTTACCATCTGTGGGGTGATAGACCCTTACCTGCAGAATTGCAGATAATTCCTGTCCTTGGCAGCTTCCACCAAAGCCCATTCCAGGAAAAACCTGGCTGAACTAACCCGTACCAAGTTCTGTGCTGCCACAGCAAGAATGCAACTACTGTTCTAAAGTTTTCCTTTTAAGCCTTGCTTGGCTACCTCTAATCATTTCC
Organism: Phaethon lepturus; assembly: GCF_000687285.1. Lineage (NCBI taxonomy): Eukaryota > Metazoa > Chordata > Aves > Phaethontiformes > Phaethontidae > Phaethon > Phaethon lepturus. Next base: position 7,632 of record NW_010542680.1, read on the forward strand.
TGTGCATAGCTTAGAAAACACATCCAAGATCAGCCTACTTGGGTTAAATAGGGAGGATAAGTTTTTGAATAGCTTTTCAAGGCCTTTGAACAGTATTTGGAAAGCTCTGTAGATGCTAAATGAGAGACATGGTGTGCCTCACCTAAAGAACACTTTTTCAAGGATACCTTACATACCTCTAGAGGGAAACAGGAGTTTAAATCCCTCTGCATGTCTGACTCTCTGTGCTTCTAGAAAAATAGTCACCTGTTTTGTGATCCCCCGTCCTCCTTTTTTGTCCACTTACGATTTTATGTAAATATCCAATTTTCTATCTTTTTTTTCCTAAACCCTCATTTGCTCCTGCCTACCTTTGTGGACTTCAGCCCACTTCTGAGCACAAGCTGATGTTCAGTTACATGTGTTCTTCCATGTCTTTCCCCTCTTTACCACTATGCTTATCATTCCTCACCTCCCTCCCTTTAACATTCCAGAGTCACATTCTCTGTCTAGGCTGTTGTTCCCCACTATCCAGAAAGCATCTTTGCACGTAATATATAAAAATAATATGGCTGTGTGACAGCAGAGAAGAAAATTTCCTCTCTTCTTTGCCAATTAGAAGCAGCACAATAATCAATTGTACAAGATTCTTTGATATTCTATAATCTTTAGAGACTTTAGGAGGTAATAGCAGCTTTATCTTTGCTAATGAGTGCAAAGCTGCTTATTCTTTCTTTACACATGATATAAAGTTGGGCTGATTTAGACAAAGGAGATTTTTGGGGAGGCGGGGAGCACTCTTTATGCTAAGTATGGTCATTTTTAAATGTAGACCTGCACCTTCAGAAATTCCTTCACAGAAAATGGATTAAATTCTTAGCATTTTTAGGTAAAATCTACCTTTTTGTACACATTGTTAGTGCTGAAAGACAAAACACAGATGAAGCAGTTGCTATTAAAAGGAAAAAACACACATTACCAATGACAAACTATTCTAGTGCAATTTTCTTAGAAGTCGAATTTATATATAAGTTTTTGCAATTATTTGCAGAGATTTTAAGCACAATATTCCTTAATTTTCTGTCTTTCTATCAGTGATTTCTGTACAACTAAATAATGTGTAATTCATTCAATTATCATCAAAGCCACTAGCTGGATGTTTGAACACTGAAACCTAAGACCTTACGTTTATTTATATAGTACTTGAGGGACTAGGATATGTGAACACTTTGTACTTCACTCCTCAGATTACCATAAATTTTATCACATTTATATTTGTGAGATATTATTGAGAGATATTTTTTATCTCTCTAATAAAGTGATTGTTTATGGGTTGGTTAATTTTAAGTACAGATGCACAGCATTTCTTTAATACAATGAGGGAACATAGAACAAGATATTAATTTATTTTCATATGTGTCAGATTACTGGGACATTGTTCTTGAGAGAAACAGAGAATGAGATAGGACAGCAGTTTTGCAATAGTACACGTAACTCAGGTTTTTTCCATTAAAAAAAAATATTATTGGGTAGAATCTTAGTTTTGGCCAGTTAAAATAGTTTCCATGAGTGCTAAGGTTAGCTAGGGGTTTAAAAGTCTAATTTAGTCAAATAATGAGGTCTAGCAGTGGAATCAGCACTGCGCTGAGAGGCTTCCCTTAGTTCTGTATCCATAGCCTCTATCTACTCACCCTGAACATCATATCAAGCATGTCTATAACAGAGGTGTATTCTTAAATATATTCCTCACAGGTCTTAGGACTCTTCCTTGCCAAAGTCATTAATAGCTTTTTTAAATTAATTCCCCTCTGATACTATCAATCTTCACATACTTTTGCTGCTTATCCCAACATGATGCTGTTCCCACTGATAATTTTGTTTAATTTCCAAAGTGTTCTCTGTATTAGCCAAGTAGACATCAACAGATCCTGTCTTTCTTGTATAGTATTTGGATTTTACTGTTCCCAAAGACCTCTGCCTTTAAACACTCCCTGTGAAATATCCAGGGGAAAAAGCAATAACAAGAACAATTAGCAAAATTAGTGTGGCTAAGAGGTCCTATGAACAATTGATTTCCCTATCCTCAGGACTGGCCAGCACCATAATGCTAGCAGTCACAGAAATTTGAGAAAGATATAGTACAGAATATCAAAGAACAATGTTAATTTGAAAGCCCTTTTTTTTTACTTACTTAATAAAGTTTTTATCAAAATCATTCAGAAGAACAATTTTTTAAATCCTACACAAAAATACCTTGTCACCCTGATTAATTTATATATTTCTTCCAAATATTTTTAAATCTGTTGTTTGGAATTCAATTTGGATGCATGTTTCTTCTTACCTAAGAAAATTAGATTCCCTTATGCTGAATGTTCTGCTCTTTGCCTTATATTAATTTTCTCTCTCAGCAAGTGAAAGCCTTCAGCTGCATTAGGTTTTGCTATTGAAAGATAAGGCTGCAGGATGTTGCTTTCCTTATATGATTCTCAGCCCAGCCACATTCAGGTCTTCTAGCAGATATACAGGAATGAAAGAACTGAGAAGTCCTGTGAAAAAGAAGGGATGCAAACATACTAGGAAAGCGCAAAGAAAGAAATTACTTCTTGGGAAAAGGATGAATCAACTGAAGAGGAGAAATAAACCCAGAAAGATACGGTAACTTACTGGGTTTATTAATGAGTTATTTTTTCTCATCTTCATCCTGAAATTTGTTATGCCTTCCCATTTTTTTCTGCTTTTGTAGGGATTCATTAATGTAAGTATCAATGATGTAACTGATTGGTTTAAATTGATATATCAATGTAACTGACAGTATAGTGGTAGCTCCAGAACGATTATACAAACACTGATGTTAGTTACTGAGACTGCCCAGCACGACCCAGAGGTCTCACAAAAGACTTGAATAAAACTAACGTTATCTCAGAGCTCTTGTGTCTTTGACCTGTTGTGCTCTCACAGTGCTGTGACTCTCTGCACAGTGTTTCAAAACTCAACTGTAACATCAAATGCAAGGGAAAAAAAAAAGTTCTTTAAAGAAGGAGACAGAAGTCTCATTTAAAGAAGGAGACTTCTAGCCAGTCCAGGTATCCAAAGGGTATTCAG